>NC_042970.1:37692185-37882185 GCF_901001165.1 Salmo trutta | reverse complement strand
AACGATGGTCATTATGGCCAAACAGTTCTATTTTTGTTTCATCAGACCAGGACATTTCTACAAAAAGTACGATCTTTGTCCCCATGTGCAGTTGCAAACCGCAGTCTGGCTTTTTTTATGGCGGTTTTGGAGCAGTGGCTTCTTCCTTGCTGAGCGGCCTTTCAGGTTATGTCGATATAGGACTCATTTTACTGTGGATATAGATACTTTTGTACCGGTTTCCTCCAGCATCTTCACAAGGTCCTTTGCTGTTGTTCTGGGATTGATTTGCAAATTTCGCACCAAAGTAAGTTCATCTCTAGGAGACAGAACGCGTCTCCTTCCTGAGCGGTATGACAGCTGCATGGTCCCATGGTGTTTACACTTGCGTACTATTGTTTATACAGATGAACTTAGTATCTTCAGGCGTTTGGAAATTGCTCCCAAGGATGAACCAGACTTGTGGAGGTCTACATTTATTCTGAGGTCTTGGTTGATTTCTTTTGATTTTCCCATGATGTCAAGCAAAGAGGCACTGAGTTTGAAGGTAGGCCTTGAAATACATCCACAGGTACACCTCCAATTGACTCAAATGATGTCAATTAGCCTATCAGAAGCTTCTAAAGCCATGACATCATTTTCTGGAATTTTCCAAGCTGTTTAAAGGCACAGTCAATTTAGTGTATGTAAACATCTGGCCCAGTGTAATTGTGATACAGGGAATTATAAGTGAAATAATCTGTCTGTAAACAATTGTTGGAAAATTACTTGTGTCATGCACAAAGTAGATGTCCTAACCGACCTGCCAGAACTATAGTTTGTTAACAAGACATTTGTGGAGTGGTTGAAAAACGAGTTTTAATGACTCCAACCTAAGTGTATGTAATCTTTCGACTTCAACTGTATGTGTGCCATTCAGAGGGTGAATGGGCAAGCCTGTTTTACTTTTACACAAAATAACAATGATGGAATATAAAAGTGATCTTCTAAGGACACCCATGGCTGCACATTTCAATTCTGTACTTTCAGCTTCATATAGGGCTTGATAGAATACCTGACATACATTTGCTTCCATTTAAAAAAAGTTTTTCAACAGAATCGGCAGAATAAATGCACCCATTGTCACACAGTTTACTTTTATAGCAGCCACATACAAAAGCATGACCATTTTGCTCGTTGTACAATTCCTTCTCGCATCTATGCTCTCTCCTTCTCTCACCTTTTCCCTTCGCTTTTGGACTTCAGTGCACAACACATCAGCTGTCTGTGACCAGGCGAAAAAACTTTAATTGTCACCATATTAGCTAATATCATAGTCAACATACAGTGAGGGGAAAAAAGTATTTGATCCCCTGCTGATTTTGTACGTTTGCCCACTGACAAAGAAATGATCAGTCTATAATTTTAATGGTAGGTTTATTTGAACAGTGAGAGACAGAATAACAACAAAAGAAAACAGAAAAATGCATGTCAAAAATGTTATAAATTGATTTGCATTTTAATGAGGAAAATAAGTATTTGACCCCTCTGCAAAACATGACTTATTACTTGGTGGCAAAACCCTTGTTGGCAATCACAGAGGTCAGACGTTTCTTGTAGTTGGCCACCAGGTTTGCACACATCTCAGGAGGGATTTTGTCCCACTCCTCTTTGCAGATCTTCTCCAAGTCATTAAGGTTTCGAGGCTGACGTTTGGCAACTCAAACCTTCAGCTCCCTCCACAGATTTTCTATGGGATTAAGGTCTGGAGACTGGCTAGGCCACTCAAGGACTTTAATGTGCTTCTTCTTGAGCCACTCCTTTGTTGCCTTGGCCGTGTGTTTTGGGTCATTGTCATGCTGGAATACCTATCCACGACCCATTTTCAATGCCCTGGCTGAGGGAAGGAGGTTCTCACCCAAGATTTGACGGTACATGGCCCCGTCCATCGTCCATTTGATGCGGTGAAGTTGTCCTGTCCCCTTAGCAGAAAAACACCCCCAAAGCATAATGTTTCCACCTCCATGTTTGACGGTGGGGATGGTGTTCTTGGGGTCATAGGCAGCATTCCTCCTCCTCCAAACACGGCGAGTTGAGTTGATGCCAAAGAGCTCCATTTTGGTTTCCTCTGACCACAACACTTTCACCCAGTTGTCCTCTGAATCATTCAGATGTTCATTGGCAAACTTTAGATGGGCATGTATATGTGCTTTCTTGAGCAGGGGGACCTTGCGGGCGCTGCAGGATTTCAGTCCTTCACGGTGTAGTGTGTTACCAATTGTTTTCTTGGTGACTATGGTCCCAGCTGCCTTGAGATCATTGACAAGATCCTCCCGTGTAGTTCTGGGCTGATTCCTCACCGTTCTCATGATCATTGCAACTCCACGAAGTGAGATCTTGCATGGAGCTCCAGGCCGAGGGAGATTGACAGTTCTTTTGTGTTTCTTCCATTTGCGAATAATCGCACCAACTGTTGTCACCTTCTCACCAAGCTGCTTGGCGATGGTCTTATAGCCCATTCCAGCCTTGTGTAGGTCTACAATCTTGTCCCTGATATCCTTGGAGAGCTCTTTGGTCTTGGCCATGGTGGAGAGTTTGGAATCTGATTGATTGATTTGCTTCTGTGGACAGGTGTCTTTTATACAGGTAACAAACTGAGATTAGGAGCACTCCCTTTAAGAGTGTGCTCCTAATCTCAGCTCGTTACCTGTATAAAAGACACCTGGGAGCCATTAATCTTTCTGATTGAGAGGGGGTCAAATACTTATTTCCCTCGTGAAAATGCAAATCAATTTAGAACATTTTTGACATGCATTTTTCTGGATTATTTTGTTGTTATTCTGTCTCTCACTGTTCAAATAAACCTACCATTAAAATTATAGACTGATAATTTCTTTGTCAGTGGGCAAACGTACAAAATCAGCAGGGGATCAAATACTTTTTCCCCCTCACTGTAGCTACTAGAACTAACGTGTTAGTAAACCCTCTACAATCATGCGGTACAGTGTACAGTCAGCAAGCAGTTTAGCAGTTACACCAGTGGGCCCCAGTGGCAAAACCAAAAGCTTGGAAGAGTTCCAGTGTTGGATAGCCATAGCCAGCTAGCGAACATAGCATCCCTCTCTGTTTGAATAGGCTAAACCAGCTAGCTGCATTCGCTAGCTAAGTGGAAGTGAAAAAAATACAACAAAATATAGTTAGGTAGCTCTCTATTGCTTCTGCTTCAATTTTTCAGAAATTAATATTGTCTTTCTCTTTGAGTCAACTACTCACCACATTTTATGCACTAGTTAGCTGTAGCTTATGCTTTCAATACTAGATTCATTATCTGATCCTTTGGTTGGGTGGAGAACATGTCAGTTCATGCTGCAAGAGCTCTGATAGGGTGGAGGATGTCCTCCGGAAGTTGTCATAGTTACTGTGTAAGTCTATGGAAGTGGGTGAGAACCATGAGCCTCCTAGGTTTTGTATTGTAGTCAGTGTACCCAGAGGAAGACGGAAATTAGCTGTCCTCCGGCTATGCCATGGTGCTACCCAACATAGAGCTGTTGAGGCTACTGTAGACCTTGATTGCAAAACAGTGTGTTTTAATCAATTATTTGGGGCGTGAATATATTTAGTATAGTTTTATCTAAAAATTCACTGAGGAGCATGGTCCTCCTCTGAGGAGCCTCCACTGGCAGTAGACTAATGCGGCATTCACATGCTCTTCGGAGCTTCCCATTTCCTCATGTCGCAAATACAACTTTGTTTCATTCATGTGCTTTTTCGTTAGAACAATTCTTCAACCTTAATAAGCTAGCTAACGTTGCTTATAATAAAGTTATCCCACTGGGCACAAACCGGTTGAATCAACGTTGTTTCAACTAAATTTGTCAACGTATTGTGACACGTAATCTACATGGAAAATACATTGGATCAACGTAAACTGTTGTTTTGAGGGTGAAATTTCAACCACAGGATTATAGACAAACCTTGTTTAAAATATGTTGAATTTGTACCTTTTGAAAAAACATCAGATCTTCAACGAAATATTCCACTATCACATTTTTTTTTACTATAGGCTGGGCAGTACCTCCTACTGGAGAGTTGACATTCAGCTATTTAATTGGTCTCCCATACAGGGTTTTAACCAAGCCCTGCTTAGCTTTTATATTTGTCACTTACTACTACCAATGTGCTATGGTGAGCATCATTACTGATAGACCTCTTAGTACCATAATTTCCGGACTATTAAGCGCACCTGAATATAAGCCGCACCCACTGAATTTAAATATGTTTTTTATTTTGAACATAAATAAGCCGCACATGTCTATAAGCCGCAGGTGCCTACCGGTACATTGAAACAAATGAACTTTACACAGGCTTTAACGAAACACGGCTTGTAACAAAAATAAATAGGCTTTAACGAAACACGGCTTGTAACAAAAATAAATAGGCTTTAACGAAACACGGCTTGTAACAAAAATAAATAGGCTTTAACGAAACACGGCTTGTAACAAAAAATAAAAAATTAGCAGTAAGCTTTAGTTGTCTTTTTGAGTCAATTCCTCACGCTGCTGTTTCCAACGTCTTATCGACTCATTAAGACCAAGCTCCCGCGCAGCAGCTCTATTTCCTTTTCCAACAGCCAGATCAATCGCCTTCAACTTGAAAGCTGCATCATATGCATTTCTCCGTGTCTTTGCCATGATGAGGGTGACAAAATGACTACCGTAATCAGAATGATGGGAAGTTTGAGAGCGCTCGATTTATTCTAAACAGTAAACGAAAAAGTTGTTTGACCTTAACTCGTTCGGCAATTTCATTGGTCTAATGAAAGCTTCATGCCGCCAAAAAACTGAGCACATCACAGAATGTGTTTTAAAAAAAAATAAAAAATTGAAAGCGGGAAAAATCCATATATTAGCCGCGCCATTGTTTAAGCCGCGAGGTTCAAAGCTGGGAAAAAAGTTGCGGCTTATAGTCTGGAATTTACAGTAACTAAATATATTCACTGCTGCTATCGAAGTCATTCCAAAGGGGAGGTTTAACAGAGCAAATGAAATGTAACCATACTCTCTATAAGTCATATAAGATCGATGATACTATTTAGGCCTAAATAGCATTTGAAAAGTCATCAACAGCTTTTGTTTCAATTCAACCCAGGGTTCAACTAAAAATAACAATACATAAGCCTAGGGTTTCAATCTTTTGTTTATTTAAAATATAATCTTCAAGTTAATCATTAATACTTTGGATTCACGTCTCCATATATCAATTATTAATTTGTAGACAAACTGGATATTGAATTGTGTTTGGTTGTCAACGCAACCAAATAACATTTGAAGGAGATGTATCTTCTGCTTGGATAGTTCCATCTGTGCCACTGACTAAGTCTGGCTTTAATTCCTGTTTGTCTACAAATTAATAATTGATATGGTGAATCCAACATAAAATATTAATTTGTAGACAAACTGGAATTTGTTGACAACCAAGCAATAGTCAATATCACACTTGCAATACAGTAAATAGCCTATCGACAAGTTAACATATGTTAGATTCACGTCTCCAACTAAATAAAATAATAAAGTTAAAGAATAGGATTAAACCAGTGGCTCAGATGAAACTACCTGCATTATCAATAATCAATCAGTGTAGGCCGTCATTGTAACACGGGTCGTATAAAGGGGACCAAGGCGCAGCGTGCTAATACTTTAATGAAACACTTAACCAAAAAAACGACAGCCAACAGTTCCAAAGTTGACAAAATGGAAAACAACTACCCACACCAACACATGAAAAATAGGCTGCCTAAGTATGGCTTCCAATGAGACAATGATATACAGCTGCCTCTGATTGGAAACCATACCTGGCCAAAACATAGAAAACGAAAACATAGGTGGGTGGGCATTCTATCACACCCTGACCTAACTAAACAAGAAAAACACAACTCTCCTAGGTCAGAGCGTGACAGTCATTGTGAAACCCTGTTGGAGAGCCTCCTCAATGTACTCCTCCAGAGCCTTGGTTTCAGCCACCGACAG
This sequence comes from Salmo trutta, assembly GCF_901001165.1. Lineage (NCBI taxonomy): Eukaryota > Metazoa > Chordata > Actinopteri > Salmoniformes > Salmonidae > Salmo > Salmo trutta. The sequence goes on along the minus strand of NC_042970.1, from coordinate 37,876,201 downwards.
GGGGTAGATGCAGAGCCGCAGAGTCTGCTAGCAGGTCGATAGCACAGTGCCAGGGGCGATGAGGAGGGAGACAGGTGGCGCAGGTCTTAGAGAGAACCTCCCGGAGATCCTGGTAAACCTCCGGGTTGTCGGCCTGGAGGGCAACCACAGGACTCTCAACTGACGTGGAACCACAGGGTAAGTGAAAGCAGGTCTTCCGACATCCGGGTCCCCAGGCAGTAATCTCCATCCTCGACCAGGAGTTGGTGGGGTTGTGGCGTTGGAGCAACGGGAGCCCGAGGATGACTTTGTGTACAGGTGTCTTGATGAGGAAGGGAAGGCTTTCTTGGTGCAGGGGTCCCACAGTGTTGGTGAGTGGTGCTGTGTGTGATTGTCCCAGATCTCAGTGGTCGATTATCCAGTGCTTGAACCGGAGCCTGAGAGGAGAGCGGGTATTAGCTTATGTTAAGGGAGGAAGCAATAAAATTCCCAGCGGCACTGGAATCCACTTGAGCTGTAGAAAACACATGAGGGACAGCCAGCTAGTGAAATCGGTACTAAAAAGGGTTTGGCGGAAAGTGATGGAATACTCACACCTACCCCAGGAGACGGATGACCACAGGACCGTCCCTCAGCTCAAGTTGATCCCGGGTTGGGACGTAGCGGACACCGTTGAAGCTGGTGCCCCTCCTGACCACAGTAGGGACAGAGCACCGTCAGTAGGGACAGACGTCGCTCAGCCGCGCGGAGGTGTGTAGCCCCTGCCTTCATGGGTTCAGGCTCTGAATCAGAACGATCAGGAAAGGAGGGAGAGAGGAGATGGGGTACCGACGTTCCTGCAGAAGGTTATCCAGGCGGGTGGCCATCGCGATGAGTGCGTCCAAGGAGAGGGTGTCCTCTCGGCATGCAAACTCCGGACCTTTTTGCGCAATCCTCTACTGAATAAGGTGCGGAGTGCCTGCTCATTCCATCCACTGGATGCTGCCACTGTACAGAAGGTGAGGGCATACTCCGCAGCGGTCTGGCCTTCCTACCGTAGTTGGACTAGGCGCTCACCCCCTTCACTGCCCTCTGATGGATGATCTTAGACTCCTCTGAACAGAGCCATGAACTTCTCAAAGGAACCCAGGTCCTCCTCTCCTCTCTACCAGATGGCCGTAGCCCACTCCAATGCCCACCCGGTCAGCAAGGAAATAACAGTAGCAACCTTGGACCTCTCGTGGTGGGGGCTCCCATCTGATGAGTGAAATAAAGGAAGCACTGGAGGAGGAAGCCACGGCATTTGGATGGAGTCCCATCATATTTGTCCGGGAGTGACAAACGTGCATCGCTAACCGGGGCTAACTGCTGAATAGTCTGAAGTGTTGGCTCACTGAGTTGACTCATGGTAGTGAATCCTCCACTTGTTGGAGGTGATGCCTTTTGAGGAAGTTCTAGACATTGAAGAACGCGGAACGAAGACGCAGGGAGTCAGGAAACAGGTGCAGTCGGTGAATTTAATCTGAACAAACAGAGCGAATACAAGAGCAAGAGTAGCGTCTGAACATGAACACAGAAACAATACTGCCTGATGGGTGATACAGCGGAGTGCTAGATAAAGGGGAAATAATCAGGGATGTGATGAAGTCCAGGTGTGCCTGATGATGAGGCGTACGTGTGAGTAATGATGGATTGCCAGGACCGATGGTTTGTAGACCCGCAGCATTGAGAGCCAGAGCGGGGGGGGGGCGGGAGTAGACGTGACAGTCACGTAGAATTTGACTGCCGTCATGACTCGTAGCCACCAGTGTGGCGGTAATATTGTCACCGTAACAGCCCTACTCGGAACTCAGAAATCTCAGACTTTCAGTGCATTCAAGACAACTGGGAACTCGGGAGAAATCTGTGCTCGGACTGGGAAAAATATTTTTGAACTGTTATCCAACTCGGAATTCCAACCTAAAAATGACACTTGCCCCCCGGCAGTCATGGCCAGGCCAGAACATACGTCTCTGACCGAAACATCCACAATAAATGTGCAGAAGTAGTTTCTGCGGCTGTTGCAGTGTCGCTAAGTTGTTTACCTTAAGGCAAAGCACCGTGCTATTTTTCAGAGTTCCCATTTGTCTTGAAAAGCACCATTAAACCTCTCTACATTGTGGATTTCAAAGCGTGAGCAGCGCAAGTAATGGGCTTTACACTGAAATTGGTTCGGGAAATCGGAAAGTTTTACTTTTAAACAAATACATTTTCTAATAAGGATTAAATGTTGTTTGGTTTATTGTCTGAACAGTCGCTGAGATTATAAAAATAAGCTAATTTGATGCTTAGGCTATCCGGGCCCGGTTTTTCGATAGCAATGGAATTCATGCCGGGTTCATATGCTAGTCAGAACTAGGAAACTCTGAAAGTTCGGACTTGATAACTGGTTGTAGTTATAGGTGTGCCATGTTCGACCAGTTAGCAAGTTGGAAATGTTAGAGTTTCCTAGTTACGACTAGCACGTGAACGCGGCATTAGGCTTATGAGTGTTTTAGCAATGTGTTGTTCCTACAGCGGCTGAAGATGTAACATGAGTTTCCTAAGACAACAGCTGAAGATGTAACATGCCTTTCCCAAAACACCATGCAGAGAGAACGTCCGCTAATCGATACTGATAGGATGGAAAGAAAAGCAGCACCGGTCTCGGATCAGCTTTATCCATTCATATCTTACCTTAACAGTATAATTATTCCACAATACTGACGACGGATCAGCTCCTATAGATATATTTTCACCTATATGGCTGCAAATTTGAGACGGTTTATTTTAATGCTTAGTGCATTATTATAAGGTTGTCCTATCAGAGATTTGGCGCATTGTGCACATGTTGTTACACATCATGAGATATACTATATATACAAAAGTATGTGGACACCCGTTCAAATTAGTGCATTCGACTATTTCAGACACACCTGTTGCTGACAGGTGTATAAAATCGAGCACACAGCGATACAATCTCCATAGACAAACATTGGCAGTAGAATGGCCTTACTGAAGAGCTCCATGACTTTCAACGCAGCACCGTCATAGGATGCCACCTTTCCAACAAGTCAGTTCATCAAATTTCTGCCCTGCTAGAGCTGCCCCGGTCAACTGTAAGTGCTGTTATTGTGAAGTGGAAACCTCTAGGAGCAACAACGGCTCAGCCGCGGAGTGGTAGGCCACACAAGCTCACAGAATGGGACCGCCGTGTGCTGAAGCGCGTAGTGCGTAAAAATCGTCTATCCTCGGTTGCAACACTCACTACCGAGTTCCAAACTGCCTCTGGAGCAAAGTCAGCACAATAACTGTTAGTTGGGAGCTTCATGAAATGGGTTTCCATGAAATGGGTTTACATGGCTGAGAAGCCGCAGATAAGCCTAAGATCACCATGCGCAATGCCAAGCGTAGCTGGAGTGGTGTAAAGAACTTGAAGAACTTGACTGGCCTGCACAGAGCCCTGACCTCAACCCATCGAACACCTTTGTGATGAATTGGAACGTTGACTGCGAGCCAGGCCTAATCGCCCACATCAGTGCCCAACCTCACTAATGCTCTTGTGGCTGAACTGAAGCAAGTCCCTACAGCAATGTTCCAACATCTAGAGGAAAGCCTTCCCAGAAGAGTGGAGGCTGTTATAGCAGCAAAGGGAGGACCAACTCCATATTAATGTCCATGATTTTGGAATGAGATGTTCGACGAGCATGTGTGCTCATACTTTTGGTCATGTAGTATATATTGAGGCAAAAATTACAGTAGCCTACAATTAGCATAATGGAACTCAATGGAATGAACATGAAATAGATTTTCATGTGATTTCAATTTATGGGCCCACAGTATTCATCTTTTAAAATACAGTCATCTTGGTTTTCATTTAAGCATCATTTTAAACCTTACTTGTTTGTAGGCTAACAATTGCAAAGACATTGGCAACTTCGTTCTGAAGTTATTTGCGGTCAAAAAGAGACAGACATCATCTTGTTTGCATGTTTAGTGGAGATCTTCGGAGGCAGTCAGTAAATAACGAGTGTTTTCAAGTCCAACTTAAGTAACAATAGTTTTGGGAAACAACTGAGATTTAAATATGCTCCTACAAAGGTTCTTACGATGAACTTATCTTTAAGATGCTTTTGGTAAACCGGGCCCTGATCAAGGAAACAAGCAAGTTGGTGCTAAAATACAGCTTCATTGCCTACACAACACTGGCCCCACGGCTGCATGAGGAATTATACGGCGTGTTCCAAATGTCATGGCACACAGGAATATGTAGAATGGTAGAGTGTACTACAAGGAGCCATGCCTTATGTTACGAAAAACAACATTGCAACACTGCTAAGCTCCAAATTAATAATGTGTATAAACCCAGGATGACTGAAAGGGGTCACTGTATTGAAGCCACCATGCGGCCATTTTGGTACTCCTTCATTATAAAAAAGATTTTGGAAGCTATAAAAATGCATTTATTAATGTCTAGATTCATTTTTGACAAGTATATTCCATTACAGACAGCTCAATGCATACTTTTAAATTATATATGAACTGAACATGAAAAAGAAAATATATAGAAACCTGTTCCTTCAAGTATTTTTTTGTAGAGTACACATTTTACTGTCCCCACTACAACAAATTAATACTCAAATATAAATGTTGTCCTTTTTAATGAAATACTGTAGAATTCCATTCATTCCTATGGAGGACTCCTGAGGAGTCCAGGGTTTTTATATACAGTACATCAGTGTTATAACTACCCCTTTAAGTGGTGGTATAAGGCTAAACGCGTCTCCAAGTCCTGAGTGTTGCATGAGGTCAGAGGTCAGAGGTCCGTGGGTCAGCAGCAGCTCCAGATGGTACATTTCCACTTTGGGAAGAATATGGTGGGGGGCCGCACATTGTGATGACGAACATGGACCGAAATGTAACCCCAAATATTTGGAGTGTGGTCAATAACTTGCACGGGGGGGAGGGGGGGTAGTGTTTTGTTACCTAAAAATGACACTTGCCCCCCGGCAGTCATGGCCAGGCCAGAACGTACGTCTCTGACCGAAACATCCACAATAAATGTGCAGAAGTAGTTTCTGCGGCTGTTGCAGTGTCGCTATGTCGTTTACCTTAAGGCAAAGTGCCGTGCTAAACCAGCAAAGTGTCTGGTTTTCCAGATGTTCACTCTTAACCCCAGCTAAACTAAACAACACCATATTGTTTTCTACAATTAACTCAACTTTGGGGCTGTAATTTCCTGGACCACAAAGAAGAGAAGAATGATTATGTGCGTGTTAACATTTCACTTCTAACGGCCAGAAAACTGGCCACCAGTTTATGTCATTAGGGTGAACATATTTTACCCATTAGTAGTATGATATGTGAGTGAAATGTTAGCAGTATGATACAATATGGGTTGTCTGAATGGAATGGATTAATTATTGTCAGGTCAAACCTTAGGGGTTGATTTTAAATCACCATCGTTCCAGGATGACCTTATTTTACAGCTTTAACCCATCTTCAACTCATTTTGAAATTGGTTTACAGAACAAATAGCATAGTAAATTAGATTTGATCTATAGTTTAGGCTTGCCTATTAAAAACAATGGACAAATCCAGTACATTGATCCCCGTTCAAATGATGAGTAACATAAGTTTGGACTCCTTTACCTTTGTGTGGTTCCACTGGCTCGAACATGTTGTTCCACTGGCTCTGTTGGTTGTAGTTTGGTTCTTACATCACCAGAGGGGTCTGGATTTGATTTCTACATACAGTGCATTCGGAAAGTATTCAGACCCCGTGACTTTTTCCACATTTTGTTATGTTACAGCCTTATTCTAAAATGGATTCAATTGTTTTGTTTCCTCATCAATCTACACACAATACCCTATAATGAACATTTTGTGGGGTATTTTGTGTAGATTGATGAGGGAAAAAATTATTGAATTGATTTTAGAATAAGGCTTTAACGTAAGAAAATGTGGAAAAAGTCAAGGGGTCGGAGTACTTTCCGAATGCACTGTATACTGAATGAACTGTAAGTCACTCTGAATAACATTTACAGTATCTGTCCACAAAGGTCAACATTCCCTTTACCGCTAGATACCACCATATGCACTCCTGTAAATCTCACACAGGATAGGAGCGTCTGCCAAAATGACCAGATGCCAAGTGTATACTACATAAGTGTATACGACTGTATATTGACATACGCTGTATTCCTAATGAAAGTAGAGATGGTGTACAGAATACTCCCTAGGTTATATGCCCACTGGTCTCTGAAGATGTCTAGCCTCTGTCAGCCCTGAATGGGGACTACACCCATATGTCCATCCACTGACTGTATCCATCAGATTGTGGGCAGCATGACTGGACTTTTTAATTGTAATACATGTCTCTGTGTGTGCTTTTATATGGCCTCCCCTTCTTTTCTCCTCATGCCCCCATTTTCCACTCTGGCTGCCAAAATTAAAATCCAAGATGACTGGAGTGTGGTCTGAGATCGGATGTCCAGGGGAGTATTGGCTGAACACGGTTTCCAATTTCCCTGGACTGTGATTGGCAAAGGATAGACTGCCGATCCTGGGTGCTGTGCCAATGTTAACACATTTTGCGCACCTCTCCCCTTGACAGCCCAATTTCAAAAAGCACCACAGTGGTAATAGCAAGTCTTGACAACAGCAACATATTGCTTGCTTTGATTTGTATTTGTATTTATTATGGATCTCCATTAGATGCTACAAAGCAGCTACTCTTCCTGGGGTCCAGCAAAATTAAGGCAGTTCATACAATTTTAAAAACATAACAATATATTCACAGATTTCACAACACTACTCCACCACTACCACATATCTACAGTACAACATCCATGTGTACGTGTGTGTGTGTGTGTGTGTGTGCCTATGTTTGTGTTGCGTCACAGTCCCCTCTGTTCCATACGGTGTATTTTTATCTGTTTTTTAAATCAAATTTTACTGCTTGCATCAGTTAGTTGATGTGGAATAGAGTTCCATGTAGTCATGGCTCTATGTAGTACTGTGCGCCTCCCATAGTCTGGACTTGGGGGCTGTGAAGAGACATCTTGTGGCATGGCTTGTGAGGTATGCATGGGTGTCCGATGATCACATCGGACACCCATGCATCCCTACTGTATGTCTGATTTTGATTTATCTGCTTTGTAGCCTCTTTTATCCAGCCAGGGGGTTGATACACAGTGGTAGTGGATGGAGTGAGTCATCTCCATTGTCCATATATTGAAATATATGTACAAAAATATATGGACATATAACAAAATTGGCTGTTTTCATATATTTCGACATATATGTTTATATATTTAAAAATATGCTGGAATACATTTTGACAGCATGCTGTGATAGCTAGTAAAATATATTCCAAAATATATTTCATAAATATATGTTGCCATGTATTTTAATGAATGGAAAATGTATGTTTTTACCTTACATACTAGGCACATTAAAATCCAATGCATAAAACTACACATTTCAGCACTAAATCACAATAGCATGCTCTGGTATAATTTAAAAAGTTAAGAATGAATGATTCGTGACTGACAACTAAAAGAGGGCTTTCAATAATCTTTATTTCTTGCTCAAATAACCATTGGTGAATTATGGCATGGGAGTCACTGGAAAGTCACATCTGAAACACAAATATAATGTACAAATTATCTCTGTGCACTTAACATCTGTATGTGAAAATAATGAATTGTATTACAACTGATTCCTTCACCTCGTGTCCATTTTCAGACACACAAGTTGACAGTGACCCTTTGGATAAAGCAGAGACCGAGTCAGTGAACATATTCCACAGAAGATGAAGAATAAATTAGGGGTTAATGTTCATGAACATCAAAGCAAAATGATACAAAAGACTACTTAAATTGGCTGGGGTCTGTCCATTGGCAGCTGAGGATCCAGACCAGAAGGATCCACTGCAGGAGAGAAAAATAGGATTATTTTTTGCTAGAAATAATCTATCTAGCTAGCCAGTTCTGAGACGCCCAACCCTCACTAAAACTAGCTAAATTAGCTAGCTAGCAAGCAACGCATTGCTTGGTTAGCCTAGATCATTAAACAATAGCTTTGGCAATTCAATAATATCTAATACAAACATGATATGAACTTTACTCAACTTTCATTTTCAAAACAATTCTTACCTTGGTCAGTCACACTGCACTTCTGTGGCAAGCTAAAGAAGGAGCTAGCTAGCTCGACAAAATAAATCACTTCTTCCTCTGTCACCCACCAGGTTAAAAGCATTTGAATTCAATGTTAAGAATGTATAATCAAATAAAATGGCGTTATCCAAGAGATATTTTTGGGGATGACAGCTGCTCGTCTCCTTATGAAGAAAATTCTAAATTGCAATGGCTGCTCTGTCAGTTGAAGGCAGGGCTCGGGAACATTTCAAATTTTGACTGACAGCCCGGAAAAATATATACAAATATATATTTACAGATATGTTATAGATTCAGTGTCTTTTCGAAATAAACACCTAATTTATTTGTACTGTTTCATAAGTGGCAGGTAGGCCATACCTCAATAACTGTAGAATGCATTTTTAACTACAACTCAATGATCCATCTTTTGCATGTAAAACACAATTTTCAGAACCTAATACTAAGGTACCAGAGGTCAATAGAGACTCAACATTATCATCAGGGAAGGTTGTGAGGTGTGTGTGTATTTTACACATATATTTAACAAATATATGTACATATATTTTTTTCATATATATTTGATATAGAGATTTTCCCAATCTATTTAAATATATTATTTTCCCATATGGGATACTACAGAATAGCTCTGCCATACTATGTACAGTAATAAATTGTGTGGTTTATACAGCCCAATAACAAAGAAACTCAAAGGGGAACAACCAAAATTCATATTGTAAGGTGTTAGTATCAGCTACTTTGAGTATATCATGTAATATGCCAAGACAACACTATGGAAAAGATAGAGACACCCACACAGTTATGACGTCATGTGCCCCTGTGTGGCACAGAGCATGAAAGTTCCCTTTCTATCAATCTTATCTAGAAACTAAGCAAGTGGTTTTACTGAAAGGAAGGAACCGCTCCCGGTTATGATGTCATGAAAATCAAACCAATGGTGTACAACTTCGGCTGCAGAACAGCCTCTAGACTAGAGGAAAGAGTTTTATCCACAGGAGGCTGCTGAGGAGAGGACGGCTCATAATAATGGTTGAAATGTGTTTGATGTGTTCGTTACCATTCCATTTATTGCTGAGCTCGTCCTCACAAATGAAGGTACCACCGGGCTGCCTGTGGTTTTAACATTATCTTAAGCAGTGAAACCATGTATAACTCATAATCTGGTGTTAATTTTTACTACGCACATCATCATAAAAGTATGTCTGTGAAATAATATCATGACATTTAAGAAAAATGGCAACAAATGTTATATTTTGAAATTGTATTTTAATATTAAATGTAATATTCAACTTTTTCTTCCTCTGAATATATATATGTATATGTACCACATTACGAAAACTCACAAATATAAAGTATTTATGTTAGAAGTATACACACGTGTCACAAACAAACATAGAAAAAGAAGCATTTTTTATAAATCTGTATACTGTCTTAGAACGCTGAAGTGCTCTTAGCTGCTCGTGGTTTTGTCACATTTCACCATGTAATGACTTAAGAAATCACTTGAAGTTCATTTTAAGAACAAAATAAAAACAACATATAATAAAACTGCACACAGTCCTCCTGAAGGAGCGTGTGTAAGGCAACACTTGCAGTAGCAGAGATTTATATATACACACAGTTAAGGATAGAAAGCTATAGGGTCACATGTTTGAGTGGATCCATGTTACAGCTATACTGTGAAACTATACTATGCTATAATCGTTCACATTCATAAAAATAAATGTATTTATGTTTTTTATCCCTGGACTATTCTTAGGCTATTCCAAATCTCTTGGTATGCACATTTTCATTTCAGCCAATCGTACTTCACCAAGTCTGTTTGAATGTTTTAGACTTACAGACTTTATAGCAGTGAGATGGTTGGAATGAAAACCTAAATACACAGGAGTTCATCAGTATTTATGATAGTATTTTACGATTAATGATTTGAAACTTTTTTTAAAGGCACTTTTCAAACATTGTAATTCTGCTGGCAAGTTTCTCTTTTTAAGGACTCATGGCTATAATATTAGAGTTAAGGAAAATAATGGTTTTGTTTCAGTAATATGATTCTCCTGCCATTAAAACCCACATGAAATGTTTCAGTGTGGTGTGAGTAAAAATGATGGCACCTTTTTAGATACATTAAGGCTTTAGGGTTGATGAGCTGTAAATGTCACAACAATAGCCAGCTATCACCGCAGGCAGACAGATGGAAAGCTTCCCTTTGGTCCAATACCTTGTAAAGGTGTGGTATCAGGACTATAAATGGCTATTATAACAGTTTCAGTGAAAATATTCACTTTTGAAATGTAGGACCTAACAGTTGTCGTTAAGAAAGGCTTGTGAACTGGAGGCCGCAGTGTTTGTCTCTCGATGCATCAACTTTGAACAGCTACTAAATTAAATGTATTGGGATGTGAAGACTCCATAGGATTTTTGAGAACTTGGGTTTAAGTGGGTGTTCAGGTGTGAACATATGCAGTTTATTTCCCTCAGAGCTGTACATACACACCAACTGTCTCCCAATATTTTGCAACCTACAAAGAAACAAACGTAAACATTTTGCATAGCGATAAAGCCACTCCACAAACTCACACTTACAAAAGAGACCAAAAACTTGAAACGTCCACTCGTGTCTTCTTCTCTCGTTGGATGATGTCCATGAGAATTCCACAGATTGGAAAATAGACATCCAATTCTGCCACCCACAGGTCTTTGTTTTTAAAACTAAACGTGAGAAAAATACAGGCAGAATCAGACACGTGTCATTAAGTCAGTGCACTAGAAAGGGGCAAGGCCACACCACTTCAGTGGAGGGAGGGGGGGGGGTGCCTCCTATCCATATTCAACACTCAGAAGTCCCAAATGTAATGGACTCGGACTACGGCCCCCTATTCACCTCCTCAGTTTATCGTATTTTTGTCCCCTCACATCATCACTTAATCACTCCTCTTCATCTTTTTATCTGTCCTTTCAGAAAGGTAAGGTATCCATGAAGATTTTGTCTACGATGGGCGGTGGGGGAACCAGGTCCTCCAGCTTCAGGTAGAAGATGCGCTGCAGGCCCTGGGTGCAGAGGGTGCGCAGCTCAGGGAGCTTCCCCAGTAGTCGGGACAGGAAGTTGGGCTGGGGCCTCCCCGCATCGGAGCCACTGCTGGACACATGGTCCCTCAGACAGGTGATGAGGCAGTTCTGGAACTCTTCCACCCGTTTGGGCTCTTTAAGGCCATGGCGATCTGAGGAGAAACCACAAGGAGAAACATCTTGATGAAAAATGTGAATGGGCATTTTACTGCACCATTTACAACTGCTGTGTCCTGTGCACGTGAGCAATAAACTCTGATTCATTTGATTTTGATTTGGCTATAGCCTATATCACATGCATATGTTATGCTTGTTTCAGTGTTAGAACTACAGTGCCTTCAGAAAATATTAACACCCCTTGACTTAGTCCACATTTTGTTGTGTTACAGCCTGTATTCAAAATGTATTAAATCGATTTTATTTCTCACCCATCTACACACAATACCCCATAATGACAAAGAGAAAACATCTTAATTGAAAAATAAATACAGAAATATCTCATTTACATATATATTCACACCCCTGAGTCAATACTTTGTAGAAGCACCTTTGGCAGCGATTACAGCTGTGAGTCTTTCTGGGTAAGTCTCTAAGAGCCTTCCACACCTGGAGTGCGCAACATTTGCTCATGTTCTTTTCAAAATTCTTCAAGGGTGGTTGCTGATCATTGCTAGACAACCATTTTTAAGTCTTGCCATAGACTTTCAAGTAGATTTAAGACAAAACTATAACTCGGCTGCTCAGGAACATTCACTGTCTTTTTAGTAAGCAACTCCAGTGTGGATTTGGCCTTGTGTTTTAGGTTATTGTCCTGCTGAAAGGTGAATTCATCTCCCAGTGTCTGGTGGAAAGCAGACTGAACCAGGATTTTTGCCTGTGCTTAGCTCTATTCCATTTATTTTTTATCCTGAAATACTCCAGAGTCCTTAACGATTATAAGCATACACATAACATGACACAGCCACCCCTATGCTTGAAAATATGGAGAGTGGTACTCAGCAATGTGTTGTTTTGGAATTGCCCCAAATATAACACTTTGTATTCAGGACAAAAAGTGAATTGCTTTGCTACATTTTTTTTTGCAGTATTACTTTAGTGCCTTGTTGCAATCAGGATGCATGTTTTGTAATATTATTTTATTTATGTACAGGCTTCCTTCTTTTCACTGTCAGTTAGGCTAGTATTGTGGAGTTACTACAATGTTGTTGATCCATTCTCAGTTTTCTCCTATCACAGCCATTAAACTGTAACGGTTTTAAAGTCACAATTGCCCTCATGGTGAAATACCTTAGTGGTGGGCCTCCCAAGTGTCGCAGCGGTCTAAGGCACTGCATCGCAGTGCTAGAGGCATCACTACAGACCCGGGTTCGATCCTGGGCTGTATCACAACCGGCCATGATCGGGAATCCCATATGGCGGCACACAATTGGCCAAGCGTCATCCAGGTTAGGGGAGGGTTTGGCTGGGGGGGCTTTAATTGGCTCATTGCACTCTAGCGACTCTTTGTGGAGGGCCGGGCGCCTGCAGGCTGAACCCCGGTTGTCAGTTGAACGGTGTGTCCTCCAACACATTGTTGCGATTGGCTTCCGGGTTAAGCGGGCGGCTCTTAAGAACAACATTTTGGTGGGTCATGTTTCGGAGGACGCATGACTCGATCTTCGCCTCCCGAGACTGTTGGGGAGTTGCAGAGAAATAGGAGGTAAAATACAAAAAAAAATCAATATATCCCTGAGCAGTTTCCTTCCTCTTCGGCAATTGAGTTAGGAAGGATGCCTGTATGTTTGTAGTGACTGGGTGTATTGACACACCATCAAAAGTGTAATTAATAACTTCACCCTGCTCAACCAATGTCTGTATTATAATGTTTTGGACTCATTTACCCATTTTACCCAATAGGTGCCCTTCTTTGGAGGCATTGGAAAACCTCCCTTTGCGGTTGAATCTGTGTTTGAAATTCACTGCTCGACTGAGGGACCTTACAGATAAGTGTATGTGTGGAGTAGAGAGATGAGGTAGTAAAAAATCATGTTAAACACTATTATTACACACAGAGTGAATCCATGCAGCTTATTATGTGACTTGTTACGCAAATGTTTACTCCTGAACTTATTTAGGTTTGCCATAACAAAGGGGTTGAATACTTATTGACTTAAAACTTCTTACGGATCAAATCCTGTTAACAGGATAGTTTTGACAACATCCGGTGAAATTGCAGAGCGCCAAATTCAAACTACAGAAATATAAATATTCAACATTCACGAAAATACAAGTGTAATACATCAAAATAAAGCTTAACTTCTTGTTAATCCAGCCACTGTGTCAGATTTCAAAAAGGCTTTACGGCGAAAGCACACCATGTGATTATCTGAGGACAGCGCCCCGCATACAAAAACATGAAAACCATTTTTCAACCAGGCAGGTGCGACACGAAAGTAAGAAATAGCGATATAATAAATGCCCTACCTTTGAAGATCTTCATCTTTTTGCAATCCCAAATGTCTCAGTGACACAATGAATGGTCGTTTTGTTCGATAAATTCCTTCTTTATATCCCCAAAATGTCCATTTATTTGGCGCGTTTGATTCAGAAATACACCGGTTCCAACTCGCCCAACATGACTACAAAGTATCTAATAAGTTACCTGTAAACTTGGTCCAAACATTTCAAACAACGTTTCTAATCCAACCTCAGGTACCCTAAAATGTAAATAATCGGTAAAATTTAAGACGGAATAAACTGTTTCCAATACCGAAGAAAAACAACGAGGAGTGCGCTCCTGTTCACGTGCACCAAAAGACTAGAGTCCACCTGAGTGACACATAGAAAGAATAGGACTACTTCTTCATTTTTCAAAAGAAAAACATCGAACAAATTCTAAAGACTGTTGACATCTAGTGGAAGCCATAGGAACTGCAATCTGGGCCCTAATAAATCAGGTTTCCCATAGAAACCATTGGAAAACACAATGACCTCAAAAACATTTTTCCCCGGATGGATTGTGCTCGGGGTTTCGCCTGCCAAATCAGTTCCTTTATAGTCACAGACATTATGTTAACAGTTTTAGAAACGTTGGAGTGTTTTCTATCCAATACTACCATGCATATGCATATCCTAGCTTCTGGGCCTGAGTAACAGGCAGTTTACTTTGGGCACGCTTTTCATCCGGACGTGAAAATACTGCCCCCTAGCCCAAAGAGGTTTTAAGACATTTCAGCCTTTAATTTTTCATTCATTTGTAAAAACTTCTAAAAACATAACCCATAAGGTCAAAGTGGAATTATGTGTGTGTAGGCCAGTGACACACAATCTAAATGTTTTCTATTTTATGTCAAGGGGTGTGAATACTTTCTGAAGGCACTGTACACTTAGAGTTATTCCTTTCAGCTCCTAGTGGAGCAAATAAGTGGCTCACTAAAACTGTATAGTGAAATTGTACGTGTGTGTGTGTGTGTGTGTGTGTGTGTGTGTGTGTGTGTGTGTGGGAGAATGTGTCTCACCTGTGATGATGACGAGTGCTGCAAGGCAGGCGAATGAGGACACGTCCAGGTTCATGCGGTGGAGGCTCTGGGAGAAGTCCAGGATGGAGTCGATCCAGTCGCCAAAGCCTCGCACACACTGCATACGGTGAAGTACCACGCCGTTGCAGAAGATCAGCTTGTCTTTCTCAGGACTCGACCTAGACACAGAACAGTCTTAACATATATTGTAGAAACATTGGGCACACATTTGTGTTTTCTACAGAGTAAATGTGTGCATCCCAAATGGCACTATTCCCTATTTACTGCAATACTTTTGACCAGGGCCCATAGCGAATAAGGTGCCATTTGGGATGCAGCCAATGGTTACAGTGGTATTTATACCTGTATGCTAGCCGGAGGATAAAGAGTTCCACGAAAGCAGATTCAAGGAGCAGCTCCTGGTCTTCCGGGCAGAAGGCGGTGAATTCTGGGATGGTCTCGGCCCATTTCCGAATCACATCCATGGTGCCTGTCAGCAGGTCGTAGAACTGCTGGATGTCATTGGCATCCTCTTTCTCTGATAGGCTGGCCACTGTCTCCTGGTACTAAGGAGTGGATAGAGGAAAGAAAGGGATGACTCACTGCCTCTGATGTCCTTCTCTTCACAACATGTAGTGTGAAATGGGATCGAGATCACTGCCATCAAAGAAGCTTAATTACATAACTATATTATAGCGAGAAGCTTAACTTTAACAACAGCAACTGGCTAAATTCTGAGAGAGATTCAGACAACCAATAATATGATGTTCCACGAGTCACATGTCTGGAGGTCTTACCTTGGAGTAGTCCAGCTTTCCGATGGCGGGGTTGGAGTCTATGTGAGCCCTGACAAGAGAGGCGATGATGTTGACGGGTGGGGTGGTGGACACTGACTCTAGCACTGT
The DNA here is from genome assembly GCF_901001165.1 of Salmo trutta. NCBI lineage: Eukaryota > Metazoa > Chordata > Actinopteri > Salmoniformes > Salmonidae > Salmo > Salmo trutta. Next base: position 37,860,574 of record NC_042970.1, on the reverse strand, counting down.
CTTGGATTTAGAGGGCAGACGACCCCTGCGACCTTTCAGGCTGTCTGTGCGGACGACTGTAAGTGAGAGAAAAATAAATTACTCTCACTGACTGTACCTGTCTGAGATTCTCATGTGACTGTCACCGCAAGCCTCCGTTTCACTGAATAACGGCTATATCCATTTCAGTTGATATTTTTATACGATTGGGCACAGTATACTTGCCTAGTTAAATAAAGGTTAAATAAAATAGTTTCGCAGTTTCGCATGGCTTTCATTCTTAGCTGGGGTTTCACATGATTGTCATTGCAAACTTGGTTTTCACGTCACATATACTAGACACTGAAGGCTTTAAGGGAGTGTGACATGGCATTACCTTCCTTCACCATTCCCACCCCCAGGCACTTCTGGAAACGGCAGAATTGGCAGCGGTTCCTTCGCCGCTTGTCTACTGGACAGTCTTTGTTGGCTAGGCACACATATTTAGCATTCTTCTGTACAGTTCGCTGCAAGAACAAAAAACAAAGAACAGTGTGATTATTTTCCTGCGCATTTGTCAAAGTTCCCCTTTCTCTTTTATAAATCAGTTTCTTACTAGTGAGCACTTCAACTGAAACTGGAGCCAAATTAATGTATGAATATTAAAGATGTTATTATGTGTAAATGAATCATAAAAATCATGAAATAATAATAATATAACTACTGTGAAGCGTCCTACCTTAAAGAAGCCCTTGCAGCCCTCACAGGTGCGGACCCCGTAGTGCTGACAGGAGGCGTTGTCCCCACACACCGCACAGCGACCCTCGTTGGCCCCGGGGCTGCCGGTCTTAGGGGACAACATGGGCCTCTCCATGAGCCCTGGGCTGTCCATGGACCCCTGGTCTAGGGACAAGGGGGCATAATGGAGCTGGGAGGCATGCCTCTGGGAGGGCTGGAAGAAAGGGTCCTCCTCACCCTGCTGGGGGCCCTGGTGCTGCCCCAGGGGGGAGTGCTGCTCTGTGGTGGGGATGAAGGTGAAGAAGGAGGGTTGCTGAGCCAGGCTTGACTTATCGGCCACCCAGCACCCAGGGTCTGGGGAGTAGGGGCTGAAGGGTGAGTCCCAGACTGGGCCAGGCTGGCTCTGGAAGCCCGGGGTGGGTGGGGAGGGGGCGGCTGATGCGGGGCTGCCATAGTAATCGGAGCCGCAGGAGGACAGCGTCTCGTCGAGGTAGCTGAGGGCGAAGGAGCCCGGGTAGCAGCTGTATACCTGGATGTCGTCCAGTTTAAAGGCTGAGTGCTGAGCCTGAGGGCTGGAGGCGCTGCCGGCTGAGTGGCTGGAGGGGGCGGTGGAGGCGGAGGTGGTGATCTGGCAGGAGTAGGTGTCAAACTCGCCCACATAGCCGCTGCCCACCAGGGTGTTGATGCTGGGGAGGGAGGAGGCGGTGAGCTGGTCCCGCTCAGCACCAATGTCCATGGTCAGCTTAGCACTGAGTTCGGGGTTCAGGAACTCAGAGCTGTAGTAGTTGTTGTCGTAGGGCACAGTTCCATACTGAGTTTGAACACAGGGCATTGCTAGAAAAAAAATTTAAAACAGTATTTAATAAAAATATTCCATAGACATTCACTTTGGAAAATAATTGAAATGGTGCCAGTAATGTTCAGTAATGTAGGCCAACCTGCCATACGCTCCAAGCTCACCATCACCCCAGTCAAACCAGGTGCAATAACCATAAACAAGTCAACAACACTGAAGAAACTTATCCGGTCTTAGGAATCCCTTTTTAACACCTCTCCAACAGTGCATCCTGACATCATCCCATACAGAAACACTTCCATCACCCCTCCTCACACTGACACAGCTTTAGGCCTGTTGGTACCCCTTTGGTGATTCTGAGAAAGCCTGGTAAACCAGTTGTCTGGATGATGGGGAGATAGTCTTGCTGAAGGATATTGCGTTACTGGCTTTTAATGCTACGATTATGAACAGGGCAACCCTCCTCCCCAAGGACTGACAGTACTAAGGAGTCCAGGGGATTGGGTTTCAGGGTGGGCTAAATGCCAGCTGAAGAGGGGAAGGTGACAGGGCCGGCAGAGCAGGGGGCTTTGGGGCGGGGCGGTTGGGTGCTAGGGTGTATTTAGCAGCTGGACATGTGTGTGTGTTTCATGTCTACCTCAGAACTGAGGTGTTATCTCACGGAACTGTTGCTATAATCATCTGATCCAATTCATCTCTTAACTATTGTCTTAATTCAAAGTCAGTTAAACCACAATGAAGGCTTTTGGTCAATCAGTCAAAGCTTTGACTATCTCAAGACATCCTTGCATGACTAGACACAATGTAAAATAAACAATTATCCTAAACACTTTCATTTATGTGCAATCCCTGAACTGGAAGACACTGCTTTTTCCTTGTTATATCATCGTCAGCAACATGTCTGGGTGTAGGCTATTCTGCCCCTAAGCAGTGACTGTTTTTATCTCTTAGCATGTGCTTTGGTGAGAACTATACACCTGTTGCACACAAACTAAAGTAAGAAACATCGTTGACCTATGAAAAGGGTGCCAACATCAAAAGGTCACAAGTTAACTTCTGAACTCTGTGTGGAACATGCATGCAAAGGATATGTGTGCATCATGTGATAAGCTGAGGACAAGAGGGATACAACAATGAGACATCCGATACTGCCACCGCCTCTTGAACACAGTAAAACGACTGGCCATATCGCTACCTGTCTGCCTTTCATAATAGTAGCCTAAATTGGTAGCAATGTGATGCATAAGCCTATTTATTTAAAATAATAAAATAATACAGATGGATTAAGTTTCAAATAACTGACCATGAAGAGCAAATCATACAAAACTAGAAAAATCCAACCACTCACATGCTCAACTATTTCCTTTCGATATTTCAAGCCTCGAAATGATGTAATCATAAAGGCTACACAGCGAACAATACTTGGGCTATTTCAAGGCCATCAATACACCCCTATTGGCCCCATATAAAAGGACCTATAAAATAGCCCTATAACAGGGAGTGTGCGGCTGGTCACAACACTGACCAGCCGCAAGTCACATACGCAAGTCGCAAGTGTGACAGCACTTAATGTAGAATGCAGTCAAGTCTACAACGATATCGAAGACATCTAGCTTTTGGTCTGACATGTTATTTACTTATTATTTGATTGACAGTTTCAGAAGCTGTAGCCTACTCGAATGGGAACGTAGCATCTATACATTGAATTGGCTGTATGCCATTAGAAAAATAGAAAATTTTAATTATCAAGAAAACAAAAAATACAGCAATCGCAAGTAGGCTCAAATGCAACAAACCATTACATTAAGCAAGCGTTTTAGTGGGGTAAAGTTTTCAAATAATAAAAAGGCATCACTGCCAATCGGATCCATAAAAAACAGTGAAGCACACTAAGCATGCACGCAAAATATAACAAATAACTTTTACTAACCTGCTGTATAAATCCTCAATTCCTTAGCCAACGTCTCATGTATTCCGAGTGATGGATAAACATCAAGTGTGTTACAACCTCTGTTTACAATTCTGAAAGGGAATGAAATTTTCAGACTTGAGGTACAGCGCAATATATACAGTCACTTGTATTTTGCCGTTACGTCAGGTAGTCCCGGCTCTGGGCGTGTCTTTTCCCATAAAAGGTAAACGGGGCGGTGACTTTTCCGGGTCAGGAGCCAATGGCATCGTTCTCACACAGACGTCCTCATCACTCTGACGCACGCTCGGGATTCCATTGACGCAAGCGCCTGCGGAGTTGTCTGATCTAAATTTAGACCTTTTTACATACGTGGTGCTATTACCGCCTGGTATAGGCTAAAAATAAACGTCTGATGATGACATTGTATTGCTAAAAAGGAATTTAAAATTGATAACTGACAAATGAGTGCCAGAAATAATAATAATTATAGGTTTGTCATCTCAAGGAAGTCCTTGTAAAGCCTAAATGCTGGGTCGTTTTGTTTAAGTCTATTTAAACTATAGGCTATTCAAATTGTACACGATGTAGCCTATATATGTCTAGTCTAACAAATAATTTGCAAACAGGAACATACATATAAGGAGTTTATAAACACAATTGCTCAGTTAGGCCTAACCCAATGGCTATAAGGTCTAGCAGTAGGCCTATCTTCTAAGTACAATGTAAGAACAATGAGTGATTACAATACTTCTTAAACTGTACTTACATGAATAATTACACAGTAATAATGGCACTGTAATGTAAAGGGTAAACCTAATTAATGACACAAGACATGAATGACGTTACATATTGTAATATTTAAAGCCTTTTTATGAATGATTTGGCCTATATAATTACCATAGCCTATAGCCTAACATTCTACAAAGCCTGTGTCCCAAATCTCAACCCTTTTCCCCAACATGCACTTGTGCACTCCCCTGCAAAGATTTAAAAGCATAGGATTGGTGTAACAGTTCACACCAATGGGGAGTGCACAAGTGCATACTTCAGGGAAAAGGGTGCAGAGTAGGTGCAGCTTGAGAAACGGTAGTATGCGTGGGTGTGTTGGTGTGTGGAGGGTGTGTGTGCCAAGAAAAGCTGAGCCCTGCTTGAAGCGCAACAAGTGGGAAAAATCTGCACGTGGCTACGTCAAGGTATTATGCCAACAAGATCAGACAGGTCTATCCCTATAGCCCTAAAAAAAAGTCTGATGACAGTTAAAGGTGTTGGCATCTTCTCTAAAGGTAAATTCGCGGAATTCAGGAACTGAATACCCAGCTCAATTCCTGGAGGGCCGAGCACCTGCGGGTTTTTGCTCCTCCTTTGTACTTGATTGATCAATTAAGGGAAACCCTACTCTAGGGGAAGTTTCCACAGAAACATATATTTACTGGAAGTTTCATTCTGGCAGCAGAGTACCACTTGGGAGGGGTAGGTACAGATCTAGGACCTGCTTCCCCTCCCCCAATTCTAACCCTAATCATTAGTGGGGGAAAAGCAGAAGTGTTCCCAGATCTTTCTCATGTGGGTCATATTGCTAAGTATTCTATCTTAGTACACAGTAAAAAGTGGGATGATGCTGTTGTTCATCTGAAGTGCTTTTACTGATTGGAATGATTTGAAAATTACGTGTTGGTTCGTTCAACTTATTCTATTCAATTTGTCTGAAATCAAACAACGAATTTGACAGATCAATGTGATTTTTTGAATTGAAGGAAAGTATCTAAATTGCTTCCAACACCTTAAGCACATGCGCACTGCATAGACGGGTTGGCTGACAACATCATGAAAATGATGCGCACACATTGACGTGGAGGAAGCCATGCTTTGTTATGATTCTGATTTAATTGCTTGTAACCCAGTTGAAGTTATTCAGATAGGTAATTCCAAAGTCAAAAAGGAACTTGGCGCAAGATAAAAAATGGGTTGTATTTACAAGAAATATTACATTTCATTCAGATTAATATGTAGATTTACATGGAATTTATGTAATTGCTTGTAACCCAGTTGAAGTAATTTGGATAGTTAGTTCCAAAGTGAAAAATCAACTTGGAGCAAGATTTTTTTTAAATGTTGTACTTAAGGAAATATAAGATTTTAATTCAAATTAATATTTAGATTTCAGGTACACTACATAACCAAAAGTATGTGGACACCTTCTTGTCGAACATCTCATTCCAAAGTCATGGGCATTAATATTGTGTTGGTCCCCCCTTTGCTACTATAACAGCTTCCACTCTTCTGGGTAGGCTTTCCACTAGATAATGGAACTTGCTTCCATTCAGCCAAAAGAGCATTAGTGAGGTTGGGCACTGATGTTGTGCGATTAGGCCTGGCTCGCAGTCAGCGTTCCAATTCACCCAAAGGTGTTTGATGGGGTTGAGGTCAGGGCTCTGTGCAGGCCAGTCAAGTTCTTCCACACCGATCTCAATAAAACATTTCTGTACCTCGCTTTGTGCATGGGGGCATTGTCATGCTGAAACAGGAAAGGGCCTTCCCCAACTTCCCCAATACAGTTCCAAGATGGCGAAGCAGTCAGACGTCTTTGTCTTGTCTTGTCCCATGTACATATCTTTTTATATATTTTTATTCGCATTCTTTTGAATATTTTTCCTAAACCTCATGTGGTGTGGATCTGTTTTTTTTCCTAAAGTATTTCTACTTACATTGGAACTGGAATTCCTCAACTGAAGCTAGCTAGCTAACTAGCTACCAGCTATCAGTCAGCTAACCACTGCTAGCGGTCATCAGCTAACCTTCAGCTCGGAATGCTCTCGCCAGTTCGTACAACGCGTTTCAAACCAGAGCATAACGGACCTATTTTTCTCTCCATATCCCCGGATTCCTACCGCAAACTCTGAACCTTTTCATCTGGACCATCGCAGCTAGCTAACAGCAACCTGGGTTGACTACTCCTGGCTAACGTTTCCGTCCCGGAGCAAGCACCAATTAGCTTGGAGCTAGCCCATGCTATGCCCATCTCCCGGTGAGGGCTCCTGGGCTACTCCTGAAGCTCACTCCTCTGCTACAATATCCGGACCCCTTCTACTGCTGGTACGGGGCACGGAACCCCGCCGATCCTTCACGACTGGAATACCGACATAATCTGCCCCTCAGGCGCGACGTCCCCTGAAGGCCCATTCTGCTAACCGCGGCCTGCTAGCTATCTAGAGCATATTGGACTGTTAGCTGATCCATCGGCCAGTTTCTTGGACCACTATACCCATTTTGCCAATTGGACTTGGACCCCTCTGCTACTTGGAACCCTACTAATTCCACGACTGGTCTATCGACGTCACCGAACGAGGAGGCAAAAACAGACTTTCCCCCATCGCGACGTCCCTCTAAGGCACTTCTGCTAACTTGCTAGCCCCGGCCTGCTAACTGCTAGCTTATTAGCCCCGGCCTGCTAACTGTCTGAATCGCCGTGTCCCCAGCCAACCCAACCACTCACTGGACCCATACAATTCACTTGGCTGTGCATGCCTCTCCCTAATATCAATATGCCTTGTCCATTACTGTCCTGGTTAGTGATTACTGTCTTATTTCACTGTAGAGCCTCTAGCCCTGCTCAATATGCCTTAACCAACCATGTTGTTCCACCTCCCACATATGTGATGACATCACCTGGTTTAAACGTCTCTAGAGACTATATCTCTCTCATCATTACTCAATGCCTAGGTTTACCTCCAATGTACTCTCTTCCTACCATACCTTTGTCTGTACATTATGCCTTGAATCTATGCTATCGTGCCCAGAAACCTGCTCCTTTAACTCTCTGTTCCGAACGAGCTAGACGGCCAGTTCTTATAGCCTTTAGCCGTACCCTTATCCTACTTCTCCTCTGTTCCTCTGGTGATGTAGAGGTTAATCCAGGACCTGCAGTGCCTAGCTCCACTCCTACTCCCCAGGTGCTCTCATTTGTTGACTTCTGTAACCGTAAAAGCCTTGGTTTCATGCATGTTAACATTAGAAGCCTACTCCCTAAGTTTGCTTTATTCACTGCTTTAGCACATTCTGCCAACCCGGATGTCTTAGCCAGGTCTGAATCCTGGCTTAGGAAAACCACCAAAAACCCTGAAATTTCCATCCCTAACTATAACATTTTCCGCCAAGATAGAACTGCCAAAGGGGGCGGCGTTGCAATCTACTGCAGAGATAGCCTGCAGAGTTCTGTCTTACTATCCAGGTCTGTACCAAAACAATTCGAGCTTCTACTTCTAAAAATTCACCTTTCCAGAAACGCTTGCTATAGACCACCCTATGCCTCCAGCTGTGCCCTGGGCACCACATGTGAATTGATTGCCCCCCATCTGTCTTCTGAGCTCCTGCTACTAGGTGACATAAACTGGGACATGCTTAACACCCTGGCCATCCTACAATCTAAGCTTGATGCCCTCAATCTCACAAAATTATCAATGAACCTACCAGGTACAACCCCAAATCCGTAAACACGGGCACCCTCATAGATATCATCCTAACTAACTTGCCCTCCAAATACACCTCTGCTGTTTCAACCAAGATCTCAGCGATCACTGCCTCATTGCCTGCATCCGTGATGGGTCTGTGGTCGCTCTTGCTGCTGGTGATTCTCTGATCCACCTCTACGCAGACGACACCATTCTGTATACCTCTGGCCCTTCTTTGGACACTGTGTTAACTAACCTCCAGACGAGCTTCAATGCCATACAACTCTCCTTCCGTGGCCTCCAACTGCTCTTAAATGCAAGTAAAACTAAATGCATGCTCTTCAACCGTTCGCTGCCCGCACCTGCCCACCCGTCCAGCATCACTACTCTGGACGGTTCTGACTTAGAATATGTGGACAACTACAAATACCTAGTTGTCTGGTTAGACTGTAAACTCTCCTTTCAGACTCACATTAAACATCTCCAATCCAAAATTAAATCTAGAATCGGCTTCCTATTTCGCAACAAAGCATCCTTCACTCATGCTGCCAAACATACCGTCGTAAAACTGACCATCCTACCGATCCTCAACTTCGGCGATGTAATTTACAAAATAGCCTCCAACACTCTACTCAACAAATTGGATGCAGTCTATCACAGTGCCATCCATTTTACATTTACATTTTAGTCATTTAGCAGACGCTCTTATCCAGAGCGACTTACAGTAGTGAATGCATACATTTCATACATTTTTTTTTTTTCTTGGCTGGCCCCCTGTGTGAATCGAACCCACAACCCTGGTGTTGCAAACACCATGCTCTACCAACTGAGCTACAGTTGTCACCAAAGCCTCGCTTCATACTCGCTTCATACTCGTCGCCAAACCCACTGGCTCCAGGTCATCTACAAGTCTCTGCTAGGTAAAGCCCCGCCTTATCTCAGCTCACTGATCACCATAGCAGCACCCACCCGTAGCACGCACTCCAGCAGGTATATCTCACTGATCACCCCCAAAGCCAATTCTTCCTTTGGCCGCCTCTCCTTCCAGTTCTCTGCTGCCAATGACTGGAACGAACTGCAAAAATCTCTGAAGCTGGAGGCTCTTACCTCCCTCACTAGCTTTAAGCACCAGCTGTCAGAGCAGCTCACAGATCACTGCACCTGTACATAGCTCATCTGTAAATAGCCCATCCAATCTACCTCATCTCCATACTGTATTTATTTATTTATCTTGCTCCTTTGCACCCCAGTATCTCTACTTGCACATTCATCTTCTGCATACCCTACCATTCCAGAGTTTAATTGCTATATTGTAATTACTTCGCCACAATGGCCTATTTATTGCCTTACCTCTCTTATCCTACCTCATTTGCACATGCTGTTTATAGATTTTTGTACTGTATTATTGATTGTATGTTTGTTTATTCCATGTGTAACTCTGTGTTGTTGTATGTGTTGAACTGCTTTGCTTTATCTTGGCCAGGTCGTAGTTGCAAATGAGAACTTGTTCTCAACTAGCCTACCTGGTTAAATAAAGGTGAAATCAAAATTACAAATTAAAAACTGTTGCCACAAATTTGGAAGCACAGAATCGTCTAGAATGTCATTGTATGCTGTAGCGTTAAGATTTCCCTTCACTGGAACTAAGGGGCCTAGTCCAAACCATGAAAAACAGCCCCAGACCATTATTCCTCCTCCACCAAACTTTACAGTTGGCACTATGCATTCTGGCAGGTAGCATTCTCCTGGCATCTGCAAAACTCAGATTCGTGAAGCGTCGATTCATCACTCCAGAGAACGCATTTCCACTGCTCCAGAGTCCAATGCCCCGTGAGCTTTACACCACTCCAGCCGAAGCGTGACATTGCACACAGTGATCTTAGGCTTGTGTGCGGCTGCTTGGCCATGGAAACCCATTTCATGAAGCTCCCAACTAACAGTTATTGTGCTGACGTTGCTTCCAGAGGCAGTTTGGAACACGGTAGTGAAAGCTGCAACCAAGGACAGACGATTTTTACGCGCTGTGTGCTTCAGCACTCAGCTGTTCTGTGAGCTTGTGTGGCCTATCACTTCGCGGCTGAGCCGTTGTTGCTCCTAGATGTTTCCACTTCACAATAACAGCACTTACAGTTGACCGGGGCAGCTCTAGCAGGGCAGAAAATTGCCGAACTGACTTGTTGGAAAGGTGGCATCCTGTGACGGTGTCACGTTGAAAGTCACTGAGCTCTTCAGTAAGGCAATTCTACTCCCAATGTTTGTCTATGGAGCGGGGTGGCAGGTAGCCTAGTGGTTAGAGCATTGGGCCAGTAACTGAAAGGTTGCTAGATTGAATCCTCAAGCTGACAAGGTAAAAATCAGTCGTTCTGCCCCAGAACAAGGCAGTTAACCCACCGTCATTGTAAATAAGAATTTCTTCTATACTGACTTGCCTTGTTAAATAAAGGTTAAATAATAATACCTTTTTTAAATAGAAAAATATGGAGATTTCATGGCAGTGTGCTCGATTTTATACACCTGTCAGCAACGGGTGTGGCTGAAATAGCTGAATCCACCAATTTGAAGGGGTGTCCACATACTTTTGTGTATATACTGTAATTGATCTACTTGCTTGTAACCCAATTGAAGTTATGTGGATATAATGTTCCAAAGTGAAAACTCAACTTAGAGCAAGATAAAATTGTTTGTATTTACAGGAAATACTTGTTTGTATTTGTTATTCATAAGATTTAACCAAAGAGATATTAGGTTGAGTGTTGAAAGAAATAGGTTGCACCAACTGGAAATACAGGTTTGGTAATAATCAAATAAAACAGTTGGCATTGAATCCTATGTTTGGTTTCAACAAATGTAGTATTTGAAACCACTAGAAATCATTGTTTTTGGTTGATCCAAAGACATTTTTGACAGTGTATGAAGACGGTAATGTTGCTAAGAATATCCGAGAACAAACGTAACTTATACAAGAGGCCCAGTTTTACTACTATAGTCTTGCTGAAAGTGTCTGCACTCTGCTCTCTTTCCAGTCCCAGGGCAGGCAGGCCAGGGGACACTTCAGTGCAATGAAAGACATGATTCAAATCTCTAAATTCCTCCCTTGACTTTGACTTCTCCACCCTCTCTGAGTTGGGCATCTCCGGCACGGCCCACGCTTGGATTGCGTCCTACCTGACAGGTCGCTCCTACCAGGTGGCGTGGCGAGAATCTGTCTCCGCACCACGCGCTCTCACCACTGGTGTCCCCCAGGGCTCTGTTTTAGGCCCTCTCCTATTCTCGCTATACACCAAGTCACTTGGCTCTGTCATATCCTCACATGGTCTCTCCTATCATTGCTATGCAGACGACACACAATTAATCTTCTCCTTTCCCCCTTCTGATAACCAGGCGGCGAATCGCATCTCTGCATGTCTGGCAGACATATCAGTGTGGATGACGGATCACCACCTCAAGCTGAACCTCGGCAAGACGGAACTGCTCTTCCTCCCGGGGAAGGACTGCCCGTTCCATGATCTCGCCATCACGGTTGACAACTCCCTTGTGTCCTCCTCCCAGAGTGCTAAGAACCTTGGCGTGATCCTGGACAACACCCTGTCGTTCTCCACTAACATCAAGGCGGTGACCCGATCCTGTAGGTTCATGCTCTACAACATTCGCAGAGTACGACCCTGCCTCACACAGGAAGCGACGCAGGTCCTAATCCAGGCACTTGTCATCTCCCGTCTGGATTACTGCAACACGCTGTTGGCTGGGCTCCCTGCCTGTGCCATTAAACCCCTACAACTCATCCAGAACGCCGCAGCCCGTCTGGTGTTCAACCTTCCCAAGTTCTCTCACGTCACCCCGCTCCTCCGCTCTCTCCACTGGCTTCCAGTTGAAGCTCGCATCCGCTACAAGACCATGGTGCTTGCCTACGGAGCTGTGAGGGGAACGGCACCTCCATACCTTCAGGCTCTGATCAGGCCCTACACCCAAACAAGGGCACTGCGTTCATCCACCTCTGGCCTGCTGGCCCCCCTACCTCTGAGGAAGCACGGTTCCCGCTCAGCCCAGTCCAAACTGTTCGCTGCTCTGGCACCCCAATGGTGGAACAAGCTCCCTCACGACGCCAGGACAGCGGAGTCAATCACCACCTTCCGGAGACACCTGAAACCCCACCTCTTTAAGGAATACCTGGGATAGGATAAAGTAATCCTTCTAAACCCCCCCCCCTAAAAGATTTAGATGCACTATTGTAAAGTGGTTGTTCCACTGGATATCATAAGGTGAATGCACCAATTTGTAAGTCGCTCTGGATAAGAGCGTCTGCTAAATGACTTAAATGTAAATGTAAATGTGACTCCCTCCCAATCCCAGCATACAGTATGTACAATAAAACACGCTATACTGTAGGGTCAATATTGACCCAACTGGTGCACCATAGCCAGGAAACCTGGGGAGAGAAACTGTTGTTTTCACCAACCACTTGGGTAGAGAGTGGAAGGGGTGGAAAGCCCCAGCAGTAGTCTAACCTAACTAACGTCTCAGTGTAATAGAGGCTATCAACATGATGGAAAGATATATGATATCCTATAGTGAGTACCCTTCCAGTCTCTCAGGGTACAATATAGCTTCATATTCTATACTTAGAGCTTGGTGTTAGACATCAGATCTAGACCCAATGTCCCTGTAGATTTGACTCCAGAAAAAACTCTGACATGTAAGCTGCATATCAGTGATAACACAACACAGCCTGTGTGTGGCTGGTTAAACTGTCTATACTGCTCCCCTGTAGTTGAATAGAAATATAATTTCCCATCTCAGGACATTGACGTGAATGGGAATGGCCAATCTAGTAATTCTACTTCTATGGTTGAATATAGCAGATGGAGGTCATCTGGTCCAGGAAGGTAGAGATGTGTCCCATTAATATCTCCTTTCTCCTGAAGTGTGCAATAGGGTGACCACATGTCCCGGATTGTGCGGGAGAGACCCGCATTTTGTCCCTTTGTCCCGCAACCAAACAATCATGTCTGGCATTTTATCAGCACATTCAAATACCACTAATATTCCAAAAAGTTGATTTGTCCCGTATTTCAGTCAGACATTCCAACCTGTATATTTTGCAGCAGAGAGGAAGAGGCGAAGCTAGAGGTTTCACTCTCGACAAAATGGGCTTATTTTGGACCTAAACCTTTTGGCCTGCCTTCACGCCTTTGGGACAAGGATTGCCATAGTTAGGGAGGAGACATCAGGGGAGGCTGCTGAGGGGAGGACAGCTTATAATAATGGCTGGAACAGAGCAAATGGAATTGCATCAAACACATGGAAACCATGGAAACCATGTGTTTGATGTAATTGATACCATTCCACGAGACCGTCCTCTCCAATTAAGGTACCACCAACCTCCTGTGTCAGATACAGATCTCTGTTAGCAGTCACATTGCGCTTTTGACAAGATATAGGTCTATATCATAAGGTTGCGTTACTGGTGATGTTAAACAATTATCCAATCATTGTTGAGATCTGATATTCTACACAGCGCAGCGCAAGGCGTGACGTAGACCAACGTAATATCTTCAACCAATCACATTTGTCAAATCCTTTCAGTTTAAATTCCAGCTAAACTTGGAGACCATTTAACTACTTACAAAAAGCATGCTTCTTTCGAAGAGTTACAAAAGTAAGTAAATAGCCGTATTAGACAAAATATATACGTGATTAGACTGAAAAGATATGTGATTTCGTCAAACGTGTGAGGCTCTCCATGCTCATTAAACATATGTCTGTTACTAGACATCCCCTCTTAACTGTTTTACATTCCCTGAGACCAACAACAAATGTTTCCTTGGCCAAGTATTCTGAGATTTTCATAAAACAGACACACATTCGGTATCTCAAATTTTGCGTGAGGAAAAGGAGTATAGGCTCACTTCAATTAGCTCCTTCGGTGCAGCGGGAGTTTTTTTTGGGGGGGGGGATTCTGCCCAAAAAATGTATTCACTGTCCCGGAAAATCATCCATTTGTCCGGCATTTGGGTATTTTAAATGTGGTCACCCTAGTGTGCATTCGTTCAATACTTCCCATAAATCTAAATGCATTGAATTGTGGAGGCCTGGGAGAGTGGGAGTTTCCACCATGTTTTTTACACCACAAATGTCTTTTGAAATCAGTGAAGGGAAGTGAACAAGCGCACACTGCGAGTAAGGAGAGATCATTGGGACGTACACAGTGTCTGCTGATCATTACACATGACATGACAGGTACACACACCGGCTTTTCCCAGAGTAGATAAGAAAAACATGCACCATGTAGTAACAGGTCAGATTACACTTTCAAGTGTAAAACTGAGCAGCGACCAAACCCCAACACGCCCTTTTTGCAGCCCCTCGGGCTCAGACACTTCAGCTCCCACCATCCATCCACAGTGCCCAGCTGCCATCTTACATTTGTCAGCAGGCATAAGAGCCCTGAGCACAAGCACACACACCACGTACGTAGTTACGTCCTCACTACCAGCTTGGAATTAAGCTCATCCGGGAGGAAGGGACTCGTGATCCTAGATTGTTTGCATTTGGCTGTGGGGTGAAATGGAGCAGTGGCTGACAACTCTCAGGCTACAGCAGCTGCTGCCTCTATAGTCACCGCGTCTCCCTCACACCCACACAAACACACACACATCTCCCTTCACCGAAGCTCTGTACAGTCATATCACAGCTAAGCTTCGAAGATTCAGCAGGCCTCCCACATGACATACTTTGAAGAAAGTGATTACACTGTCACACAGTAACAACACTAATTTTGCCCTTGCTTCTTGCTGGACATTTTCTTATTTTTGTAACTGTTTATGAGGCTCCAAATTGTTCCCTCAGACAGAACTAGAATAATTTAACCTGTAAATATGGTACCTTGGGCTGGGAGATGGGGATAGAGCCACCAGTCAGGGGAAATCCTAACACTGTCTAAATCATATGTTTATATTATATCTATATAAATATAATATACTATATCCTTCCTGCTTACTAGCAAAAACTAAAGCAGGAAGCACCAGTGTCTCGATCAATGAAAAAGTGGTCAGATGAAGCAGATGCTAAGCTACAGGACTGTTTTGTAGGCACAGACTGGAATATGTTCCGGGATTCTTCCGATGGCATTGAGGAGTACACCACATCAGTCACTGGCTTCATCAATAAGTGCATCAATGACGTCGTCCCCACCATGACTGTACGTACATACCACAACCAGAAGCCATGGATTACAGGCAACAGCCGCACTGAGCTAAAGGGTAGAGCTGCCGCTTTCAAGGAGCGGGATTCTAACCCGGAAGCTTATAAGAAATCCCGCTATGCCCTTCGACGAACCATCAAACAGGCAAAGTGTGAATACAGGACTAAGATCGAATCGTACTACACCGGCTCCGACGCACGTCGGATGTGACAGGACTTGCAAACTATTACGGACTACAAAGGGAAGCACAGCCAAGAGCTGTCCAGTGACACGAGCCTACCAGACGAGCTAAATAACTTCTATGCTCGCTTCGAGGCAAGTAACACTAAAACATGCATGAGAGCATCAGCTGTTTCGGGCGACTGTGTGATCACGCTCTCCGCAGCCTTTAAACAGGTAAACATTCACAAGGCCGCAGGGCCAGACGGATTACCAGGACATGTATTGCGAGCATGCGCTGACCAACTGGCAAGTGTCTTCACTGACATTTTCAACCTCTACCTGTCCAAGTCTGTAATACCAACATGTTTCAAGCAGACCACCATAGTCCCTGTGCCCAAGAACACTAAGATAACCTGCCTAAATGACTACCGACCCATAGCACTCACGTCTGTAGCGATGAAATGCTTTGAAAGGCTGGTCATGGCTCACAACACCATTATCCCAGAAACCCTAGACCCACTCCAATTTGCATACCGCCCCAACAGATCCACAGATGATGCAATCTCTATTGCACTCCACACTGCCCTTTCACACCTGGACAAAAGGAACACCGATGTGAGAATGCTATTCATTGACTACAGCTCAGCGTTCAACACCATAGTGCCCTCAAAGCTCATCACTAAGCTAAGGACCCTGGGACTAAACACCTCCCTCTGCAACTGGATCCTGAACTTCCTGATGGGCCGCCCCCAGGTGGTAAGGGTAGGTAACAACACATACGCCACGCTGATCCTCAACATGGGGGCCCCTCAGGAGTGTGTGCTCAGTCCCCAACTGTTCACTCACTGCAGGGCCAGGCACGACTACAACACCATCATTAAGTTTGCCGATGACACAACAGTGGTAGGCCTGATCACCTACAACGATGAGACAGCTTATAAGGAGCTAAGAGACATGACCGTGTGGTGCAAGGACAACAACCTCTCCCTCAACGTGATCAAGACAAAGGAGATGATTGTGGACTACAGAAAAAGGAGGACCAAGCACGCCCCCATTCTCATCGAAGGGGCTGTAGTGGAGCAGGTTGAGAGCTTCAAGTTCTTTGACGTCCACATCACCAACAAACTAACATGGTCCAGCACACCAAGACAGTCATGAAGAGGGCACGACAAACCTATTCCCCCTCAGGAGACTGAAAAGATTTGGCATGGGTCCTCAGATCCTCAAAAGGTTCTGCAGCTGCAGCATCAAGAGCATCCTGACTGGTTGCATCACTGCCTGGTATGGCAACTGCTCGACCTCCGACCGCAAGGCACTACAGAGGGTAGTGTGAATGGCCCAGTACATCACTGGGGCCAAGCTTCCTGCCACCCAGGACTTCTATACCAGGCGGTATCAGAGGAAGGCCCTAAAAATTGTCAAAGACTCCAGCCACCCTAGTCATAGATTGTTCTCTCTGCTACCACACGGCAAGCGGTACCGGAGCGCCAAGTCTAAGTCCAAGAGGCTTCTAAACAGCTTCTACCCCCAAGCCATAAGACTCCTGAACATCTAATCAAATGGCTACCCAGACTATTTGCATTGCCGCCTTCTAAGCTGCTGCTACTCTCTGTCATTATCTATGCATTGTCACTTTAATAACTTTACCAACATGTATATATTACCTCAATTACCTCAACACCGGTGCCCCCGCACATTGACTCTTTACCGGTATCCCTTGTATATAGCCCTGCTTTTGTTATTTACTGCTGCTCTTTAATTATTTGTTATTCTTATCTCTTACTTTTTTTAGGTATTTTCTTAAAATTGTATTGTTGGTTAAGGGCTTGTAAGTAAGCATTTCACCTGTTGTATTCGGCGCATGTGACAAATAACATTTGATTTGATCTTCTGTATACCCCCTCTAAATTGTCACAACACAACTGATTGGCTCAAACGCATTAAGAAGGAAAGAAATTCCACAAATGTACTTTTAACAAGGCACACCTGTTAATTGAAATGCATTCCAGGTGACTACCTCATGAAGCTGGTTGAGAGAATGCCAAGCGTGTGCAAAGCTGTCATCAAGGCAAAGGGTGGCTACTTTGAAGAATCTCAAATATAAAATATATTTGTTTAACACTTTTTGGGTTACTACATGATTCCATATGTGTTATTTCATAGTTTTGATGTTTCCACTATTATTCTACAATGTGGAAAATATTAAAAATAAAGAAAAACCCTAGAATGATTACGTGTATCCAAACTTTTGACTGGTACTGTATGTGTATATATATATATATAATATATATTAAATCATTTGAAAATGTAAGTGGACAGGATTGGACAATTACAAGTCCTGGTTATTATTTGAAACAGACATGATGCAATGAGGTAATTTGCACGTGCACCATTGCTGAAGTACTTGTGTTGCGAATTCATGCAAATATTTTTCATTAAGATAGGCTATTTATAGGTGATTTATTCAACCATAACTTTGTATAAAAAATTATCCTTAGAAATAACTTTCATTAACTTGCCTAGGTTTCTTCACCGTGTTGTTGTAACTATCTTCTTAGATCGTAGTTTCGCTTTACTCCCACCAATCTCAAAGCGCAACCCTGCTCGTCGTCACTTTACTCCGGCCGGTCCGCTTGTTCAGGTTCATCTGTACTCTGTGTGTGTTTTACATGTTTACTCTTCTCTTTTCTATATTGGAGTAATTAAAAAAAAAAACTCAAGTAGAACATCAAAACAGCAAAGTCTTTAAGACAAATTGGGCTTTTCTTCACCGATATTCTTAGTACAAATTGATGCTCGTTTTCTAGCTAGATTAATTTCCCCTTTGTTCCATTAACTCTTTAGTATTCGATAGAATGGGAAATGCTGGTCTCGCGAAGAACAAGGGCCAGTCTCTCCGATGACGTAAATCAAGGGTACCCATTGACGTAGGTGGAATCCCTGCATGTGATGTAGATCAGATCTGTCGATCAGATCTGTCGATCTCCGGGACATCCAAGCGAAGAAAAAATTAAGCAAGTTTCTAAAAATAGTTTGCGGAAGAATAGCCCATTGTTGTGTCTGATGTCTGTAGCCAGATAGGGCAACACCCTCGCTTTCAAGTTTTATGTTACTTTCTTTTGCCTATGCGTTCTCATCGTGTCTCATACTGTGGCTTAAACATAACCAGCTAAATAAAACATATGTAAATAAATAGATATCCTGAATGTTGAGCTTTTTAGTCATGCTTTTTAGTGTTATGTTAGAGTGTCCATTTCTTTACTAGATTTGTGTGCATTGGGTATATGTTGTGTATTTGTTAGATATTACTTGTTAGATATTACTGCACGGTCATAGATAGAAGCACAAGTATTTCGCTACACTCGCAATAACATCTGCTAAACACGTGTATGTGACCAATGCAATTTGATTTGATTTTGCTAAAAATACTTTTTTTCCTATAAATAGTTGATTTATTTTGGCAATGTAACTACATTTTTGTAGGTCTAGACTATGGAGTTCATGTTTTAATCCAATTTGAACAACTCCATTATTTGAGTTTGAATCATAACTGTAATTTTCAAGGCTACTAGCTTGAATATTTTCCTTCCTTGAAGATACCTTGAAGACTTTCCTTAATCAATGAATAATTCGTTTTTCGAATACATTTACCTTGTTTCCTCTGACCTAAACCAAAGTTACATGAAACTAAATGAACACATGTATTTATTAACAAACATACAAATACATGATTAAATAGATGAATCAATAGGTTAAAGGTAGTCAAGTGCATCTTGACCTCGGTTACCTACAGTGCCGTCTAGTAAGAACATATAACTGTCTAATAACTTGCATCAGCAGTCCAGCATCCCATAGTGAAACATGATAAGGACAATGGTGACCGAATCCTTCCAATGGCATGGAGGAATTCTAGTATGCTCTCCAGTATCTTCTCCAATATCCCTCCACATGGTTGCCAAAAGCAGGAGTGGCAAGAGGGGGGAGAGGGGTAGTTGGGGGAAAGAGGGAAGAATTTAACAATCGATCAAACAATAAGTAAAATATCTAATATCTATTGATTTAGATGTGGTACCTGAAAGGAATCAACCTATTGACATATGTTGATAGGTTCTCTTGACAGCAGTTGAGGAAAAGGCAAAGCTCAAAATGTGCTGAGTGGATGTTTTGCCCCTCCCTCATTATAAAGTGTATTGGGTTTATTTTGATATGGGTGCATGGTTAACAACTGGTGCTCAACATCATGGCTGTATATCACTCTAATCAATCAACAAGTGGGGGAGTCACACACGAGAACCCAACATAGTGCAGCGTGTGATTTATGAGTGTACTTCCCTAGAACTCAGTGCCTTTTGGGCACTATATCAAATAACTCACCAGTAATGTCTGATAGCCACACACTATTATGTGATATTTTCATTAAAGCAGCCATGAATTTATTGTGATAAAAGTAAAAAAACGTGATACCTTTTCTGCATAGTGTTCCAAATGCACAGGTACCATGCCTTGTGCTATAACTAATTTGTCTTTGAGTGTTTGATGTCTTGCACCATGAAACGTACCCAGCAGCTGCTTGGAGCAGGCACTACCAGAGACGGCCTGTGTCTGGCCAACGGCACCAAGGGTCCATATCAGTGTGGCTGTGAATGGGCATGGGAGACGAGGGACTCAAGTTACAGGGGCATTTCCCCTGTCTCTAGACACAACTATGGGCAGAGAGAGAGAGAGAGAGGAGTGAGAGAAAGTCTGGGAGAGACGGGAAGGGAGTCAAGGGTGGGCAGATAGAGAAAATGGGGAAAGAGGGGGTGTGGGGAGCAGAAAGCGAAAGGGATGGGGAGGGTCAGGTTCTGGTAGCGAACTTCTCAATGTATCGTCGTCCCCCTGGCCCGCTCCACTCCCTAGACTATATCAGGTTAGCATGGGATGTTTAGAGCTTCACTTATTTCAGTAAGTCAGGCAGATGTTATAGAATTGATAGTGTTGTGTTTATTCTGCAGGAAATTGAGAGCTCTTTTCAGCCTTCCATCACCATCACGGTTCTACCCCGTCAGGTGAAAAGCATCTTGGTTATGACAGTTCAAATCTGGGCTCTGCAATTGGTAATGGTGCATTTGGATAAATAATTCAATTTAGTCAAAACCCATTAACTACTATTCCTTGATTAAAGCAAGTCATCTGTATTTCAATCTATTGAGAATTCACAAATGTCCTTCACACAATAACAAACTAATACAGTGTATCAAAAATGGAAGCTGACCAGGTGGGTAAAATCAGCTTTGATCCAACTGAATAGTATGCATTGAACTATTTTCCCCTTTGACTGACAGGGAATTTGTAAATTTCTTGCTGTATTTTTAAACTGGATGCTTCCCTCAGCTTTAGCGTTATTACATGCACTGCAAGATGTCATTACAAGGCCAATGAGAGATGGCTGTTCCAAATATCTTTGCTTGAACTTGACAAGTTGTGCAGTATTTGTCTCGTCTTTGAAGGATGAGCACTTCAAACCATGATTTTTGAAGTGAAGCCTGTAGCAAGCCATGCACCAAGAGAGAATCTCACAAATTGTCCTAGAAATATTTCTTCCCAAGATTACGCAGCATGATAATCCCAAATTCCCAACACAAATCATGCTCCATCAGTACTATTGTAAATATTCAGTGAGAGTTTGAGGAGTCAAGGGGCCCCAAGTGAGCGGACCACCTTCATACAGATCACGTTACTCGTCACATACTTCTCTTTTTGGTGGAGTATACCACGTACTCTATGGTACACATGTAGACACATATAGGTACCATACGCCAGTTTGATGTGACCTTTAGAAGGGTGGGGTGTGTATTTCTAGATTAACGGCCCAGGCTACTTCAGGGGTATCAGACTCCAGTCCTAAGGGTTCTCGTTTCAGCATCCCTCCTTAATGACTCAATTAACACTCATTTGCTCATTAAGACTAAACAATGTTGTTACTAAACAGTGTAATGCAAAGAAGCAAATCTCCAATTGGCGAGGCTGTTTTAGGTGACATGGGTAATATCATTTCTATTTCAGCCTATTTTGTCCTTTCACGAGCAGTGCTACTTTGGAACACATCTCCTAGCTACACTGAACAAAAATAAAAATGCAACAATTTCAAAGATTATACTGAGTTACAGTTCATATAAGGAAATCAGTCAATTGAGTAAATTCGTTAGGCCCTAATCTATTTCACATGACTGGGAATACAGATATGCATCTGTTGGTCACAGATACAGTACCTTAAAGAAAAAAGGTAGGGGCATTGATCTGAACACTAATCTGATGTGACCACCACATTGCACAGATAAAATTCACAACCATGTACATTTTTCAAATATACAGTGCATTAGGAAAGTATTCAGATCCCTTGACTTTTTACAGCCTTATTTGAAAATTGATTCGTTTTTTCCCCTTAACAACCTACACACAATACCCCATAATAACAAAGGAAAAATATTTGTAGATTTTTTTTCAAATGTATTAAAAATAAAAAACTATGACGTTTACTTAAGTATTCAGACCCTTTCCTCAATACTTTGTTCAAGCACCTTTGGCAGCAATTACAGCACTGAGTAGCCTTTGGTATGATGCTACCAAACACCTGTATTTGGGGAGTTTCTCCCATTTTTCTCTACATACCCTCTCAAGCTCTGTCAGGTTGGATGGGGAGCGTCTCTGGCTGGGCCACTCAAGGACATTGAGACTTGTCCCGAAGCCACTCCTACTTTGTTTTGGCTGTGTGCTTAGGGTCGTTGTCCTGTTAGAAGGTGAACCTTCGCCCCAGTCTGAGCTCTCTGGAGCAGGTTTTCATCAAGGATCTCTCTCTATTTTGGTCCGTTCATCTTTCCCTGACCAATGCCCATCTCCCCTGATTGCGCAGTTTGGCCGGGTGGCCAGCTCTATGTCACGTCCTGACCATAGTAAGCTGTTATTTTCTATGGTAGAGTAGGTCAGGGCGTGACAGGGGGGTTGTCTAGTTTTGTATTTCTATGTTGGGTTGTTCTAGTTTTGTATTTCTATGTTGGGCTGTGTTTGGGATGATCTCCAATTAGAGGCAGCTGGTCATCATTGTCTCTAATTGGAGGTCATATTTAAGTTGGTGTTTGTCCCACCTGGGTTTGTGGGAGATTAATTTTGAGTAGTGCATGTTTCACCTCTGCGTCACGGTTTGTTGTTTTTGTCTTTCAGTTTATTTATGTATTGCATAGTTTCACAGTATAAATAAAATGTGGAACGACACACACGCTGCACTTTGGTCCGCTTCTCCTTACGACAACCGTGACACTCTAGGAAGTCTTGCTGGTTACAAACTTCTTCCATTTAAGAATGATAGAGGCCACTGTATTCTTGGGGACCTTCAATGCGGCAAAAAAAATGTTGTAACCTTCCCCAGATCGGTGCCTCGACACAATACTGTCTCGGAGCTCTACAGACAATTACTTTGACCTCATGGCTTGGTTTTTGCTCTGACATGCACTGTCAACTGTGGGACCTTTTATAGACAGGTGTGTGCCTTTCCAAATCATGTCCAATACATTGAATTTACCACAGGTGGACTCCAATCAAGTTGAAGAAACATCTGAAGGATGATCAATGGAAACAGGATGCACTTGAGCTCAATTTCGAAAACCTATGTAAATAAGGTATCTGTTTTTTATTTTTTAATAACATTTGCAAAAATGTCAAAGCTTTGTCATTATGGGGTATTGTGTGTAGATTGATGAGGAAAATGTTTTATTTAATACATTTTAGAAAAAGGCTGTAACATAACAAAATGCAGAAAAAGTCAAGGGGTCTGAATACTTTCCTGAATGCAGTGTATGTATGTCTCTGAAGCAAAGGAAAAATGTTCTGGTTTGCATCATGTGCCTCCTTCGCATAGAGTTGATCAGGTTGTTGATTGTGGCCTATGGAATGTTGTCCCACTCCTCCTTAATGGCTGTGCAAAGTTTCTGGATATTGTCAGGAACTGGAACACGCTATCATACATGTCGATCCAGAGCATTCCAAACGTGCTCAATGAGTAACATGTCTGGTGAGTATGCAGGCCATGGAAGAACTTGGACATTTTTAGCTTCCAGGAATTGTGTACAGATCTTTGCGACATGTGGCCGTGCATTATCATGAGGTGAGGGCGGCGGATGAATGGCACGACAACGGGCCTCAGGATCTCGTCACGGTATCTCTGTGCATTCAAATTTTCATTGATAAAATGCAATTGTGTTCATTGTCCATAGCTTATGCCTGCCCATATCATAACCCCACCACCACCACCATGGGGACCTGTTCACATCTGCAATATACTTGCCCACACAACGCCATACACATTGTCTGTCATCTGCTCGGTACAGTTGACACCGGGATTCATCCGCGAAGAGCAAACTTCTCCAGTGTGCCAGTGCCCATCGAAGGTGAGCATTTGCCCACTGAAGTCAGTTACAACGCCAAACTGCAGTCAGCTCAAGACCCTGGTGAGGATGATGAGCATCCAGATGAACTTCCCTGAGACGGTTTTTGACAGTTTGTGCATAATTTCTTCGGTTGTGCAAACCTACAGTTCCATCAGCTGTCTGAGTGGCTGGTCTCAGACGATCCCACAGGTGAAGAAGTCGGATGTGGAGGTCCTGGGCTGGAGCGGTTACACGTAGTCTGAGGTTTGAGGGCGGTTGGACGTATTGCCAAATTCACTAAAACGATGTTGGAAGCGGCTTATGTTAGAGAAATTAACATTCAATTATCTGGCAACAGCTCTGGTGGCCATTCCTGCAGTCAGCAGGCCAATAGCACGCTCCCTCAAAACTCGAGACATCTGTGGCATTGTGTTGTGTGACAAAACTGCACATTTTAGTGGCCTTTTTATTGTTCCCAGCACAAGGTGCGCCTGTGCAATGATCATCAGCTTCTTGATATGCCACACCTGTCAGGTGGATGGATTATCTTGGCAAAGGAAAAATGCTCAGTAACAGGGATGTAAACAAATGTGTGCACCAAATTTGAGAGAAATCAGCTTTTTGTGTGTATGGAAAATGCCTGATCTTTTATTTCAGTTCATGAAACACGGGACCAACACTTTACATGCTGTGTTTATATTTTTGTTCACTGTAGTTCTAGTGTTGCAGTCATTTTAGGGAAACTCCTGAAGACCAGGGCTTCGTCCCAAATGGCACCCTCATTTGGCCTACTTTGGACCTGTCTCTGAGCGCCGTTGGGAGACCCACAGCCATTAACACCAATGGCCAACAAACACAAACCTGTTAAGTATGACACACCACCACTATGACAGCTGCCCAACTGCCATAGACACCCTTTATAAAAGTAGATTCTGTCACGTACAGCGATAACCTTCTGGTAACTGACCTTGAGAAAGGCAGTGTCACGTGTGATCCCTCTCCGGCCTCTAGGTCACCAGGCTGCTCGTTATGGCGCACACCTGTCACCATCTTTACACGCACCTGCGCGTCATCAGACTCACCTGGACTCCATCACCTCCCTGCCCTATATATGTCACTCCCTTTGGTTCCTTCCTCAGGTGTTATTGTTTCTGTTCCAGTGTTTAGTCTGTGTGTTGTTCGTGGTTCTTGTTTTATGCTATATTTATTTATTAAAACACTCACTTCCTGAACTTGCTTCATGACTCTCAGCTCACATCATTACAGAATAATGCTTCACCTAAGGGAAGCATCAGGGGGTGTTTTTTTTTTTTTTTTTTTTTGTCAGGTGGAATGACGTCGGGTCCAGGAGCCGCTACGGGCTTTCATGCCTCAGCCGGCTCGTCGGACTTCCTCTCTGGCCTCTAGGTCACCAGGCTGCTCATTATAGCGCACACCTGTCACCATCGTTACGCGCACCTGCTCGTCATCAGAGTCACCTGGACTCCATCACCTCCCTGATAACCTTCCCTATATATGTCACTCCCTTTGGTTCCTTCCCCAGGCGTTATTGTTTCTGTTCCAGTGTTTAGTCTGTGCGTTGTTCGTGTTTCTTGTTTTATGTTGCATTTATTTATTAAAACACTCACTCCCTGAACTTGCTTCCCGACTCTCAGCGCACATCGTTACAGGCAGAGATAAGAAATTGCTGTCTTTTTAAAAGATCCCTTACCATGGTAGATACATGAATACACATACTGTAGGCTATACATTTATTTCTTTAAAGAGAAAAGCCAGGTCTCTTTTTTTCTTGAGGACCGCATCTCAGTAGTTGTGGTTTGGAAGCAGTCTCACTAAGCAGAGCGATTAGGTTAGTGATAATGAGGAAGTGCTGCTTGTGACAAAGTGTTAAAGGCCCAATGTAGCTGTTTTTATATCAATATCAAATAATTTCTGGGTAACAATTAAGTACCTTACTGTGAATGTTTTCAATCAAAATGCTAAAAAAAAAAATATATATAGCTTCTTAGCAAAAGCAATTTCTCAAGCAAGAATTTTGCTAAGACTTAGGGAGTGGTTTGAGTGGGAAAGGGAAAACAGAAAACTAGCTGTTATTGGCAGAGGTTTGGTACTCTTTCTCATTGGTCTTTTAAAGAATTTACCTAATGTCTCCAGGCAGGCCAACACTGCATCCCATCAAAACCACCTGAAATTTCAGTCTGTCTTTCGAACAGCTACATGAAAAGGGCATTAAAATGTTCACAGTTTCGCAATATTATTCCAACCTCATAGTGTAAATATATGTAAAACACAGAAAAATCTAATTTGACTGCACTGGGCCTTTAAGTGAGGTCGGGCAACGCAAACGATACCCTCAGCTGTCTGAGCTGTATCCTCTACAAGAAACTTGCTGAGTAGGTGAAACATACTTAGATTTGACAGTGAACGGCATTATATAGCGACACAGACTATTGGCC
Source organism: Salmo trutta (assembly GCF_901001165.1). Lineage (NCBI taxonomy): Eukaryota > Metazoa > Chordata > Actinopteri > Salmoniformes > Salmonidae > Salmo > Salmo trutta. Next base: position 37,834,501 of record NC_042970.1, on the reverse strand, counting down.
TATCACGTTAATCAATATGGGTACAAAAACATTTGTGTGAAAATGCTATAGAAAGCAGATAACCAAACAGGAGATCTATTACTGTGCTGAGACAACAATAAGGCATAAAAGTAATCAAACTCATGGAATACTATGGAATTATACATAACTAATACAAACAGATACAAAATGTAATAGCAATGTAATATAAAGCTTAACATTAAGGGACTTACTCAAATCAACACAAGCCTGGGATAGTTCTGAGTTTGTTGTTATGGAAATGAGTAGAGTATCAATGTTAATCAATGGCTACTAGTGTTTCAGGAAGAAATTCAGACATGAAGAATGTTTTTACGCAAATGTTGGTTCCTTTATGGCAGTGGTCCTTCAGCAGTCAGTGGACCTCTGCTCCTGGGTGAAGTTTCCCCTAGGTACAGATCTAGGATAAGCATCCACTCACCCAATCCAAACCTGTGGCTCAGTTGGTAGAGTATGGTGTTTGCAACGCCATGGTTGTGGGTTCGATTCCCACGGGGGGCCAGTACAGAGAGAAAAAAAAAATGAAAAAAAATGTATGGTATGAAATGTATGCATTCACTACTGTAAGTTGCTCTGGATAAGAGCGTCTGCTAAATGACTAAAATGTAAATGTTAACCATTAGTGGGGAAAATGAAAAACTGATCCAAGATCAGTGTCAAAGGGCAACTTCACCCTACACCTGGACCTCTTCAGTCTCAGTGCTGCAGCCCACCTTTCCTCTACTTGAGGTGGAAGAAGCCTGATGATTTGGCAGGAGCAGCCATCAGCATGTTGGCTTGGTTCTTGTGTGTGATGTGGATCTGAACACAGGGTGGAAAATTCAGGAGGTTTTATAGTCATCCTAGTCTACAACAGTGTTTCTCTTATCCCCATACCCTCTTGTGGTAGGCAAACATTTTTGTCCTATCTCTGCACGGACACACCTGATTGAAGTAATTCAACTATTATCGAAAGTCAGGACAATCCTTATCCGGCAGGTAAACTTTACATTTTTATAGCATTATTTGAGATTAATTTTAATTTAGGGGAATTTTGTAAGGGAAATACTTGTTTTGGAATTGTTTTAATATTTGCAATATTATTAATTTCCATGTCCACTCTACGACCGGAAATGCCCTTGTCCAGAGCAAAGGATCCCAATTTCAAATTCACAAAAAATTTGTTTCAAATTGTATAAACTGGCAATAATTAATATTAACTGAAAAAAGGATCTTATGTCTTTTCTTGCAATAGCCCTCTGAAACTTTAAATAATATTGATCTCAAAACTGTGATTCCTAAAAATGTTTGGTCCCCCAAAAAATTGGTAAACTCTTGTCAGATTTGTCTAAAATCCTAAATGATTCAGGAATGAGCAGGGTCAGCTCCACAATAAGGACCATTTCTTCATGTCCTCATTACATGTAGTGCAACAAGACCGCTCATGGTCTGTAAAGTTCTCTACTTTTAATACATTTAAAACAAGCAATATTGAAATCACCATGGTCACAACCATAAACTGTCAACTCCATCTCCTTGATAGGATATACATTTTGGTTCAGATATGTTTATTTATTTTAGGGTTTATAGTCATACAGCAATGGAGGAAAAACAAAGGGATAATGTTTGCTTTCTAAAATATTGTTTTATGTTCTTTCTCTAGAAAAACATGCCAAAATGCTAACGAAATTAGCCCTGGAGCATTATATAGTGGTATAAAATGAAACAAAACTAAGTTTGGAGAGTTGAACTACACATTTGAATAATCTGTTAGAATTAATCAAATCAAGGCCTTCAAACACTTGTTGAACTATGTAAAAATTAAAAGCCTTTTATAGCGTCAGACGGAGTTGACATAAATCCATTTAGTTGCATTTTATGGATATTTTTTGGAAGAATTAGGATGTTGTTCCTTTACATGGTGTGATAGGTGATACTTTGGTCTATCAAAATATATACAGTTGAAGTCGGAAGTTTACATATACCTTAGCCAAATACATTAAAAATTCCAGACATTTAATCCTAGTAAAAATTCCCTGTCTTAGGTCAGTTAGGATCACCACTTTATTTTAAGAATGTGAAATGTCAGAATAATAGTAGAGAGAATGATTTATTTCAGCTTTTATTTCTTTCATCACATTCCCAGTGGGTCAGAAGTTTACATACACTCAATTAGTATTTGGTAGCATTGCCTTTAAATTGTCTAACTTGGGTCAAACACTTTGGGTAGCCTTCCACAAGCTTCCCACAATAGGTTGGGTGAATTTTGGCCCATTCCTCCTGACAGAGCTGGTGTAACTGAGTCAGGTTTGTAGGCCTCCTTGCTCGGACAAGCTTTTTCAGTTCTGCCCACACATGTTCTATTAGATTGAGGTCAGGGCTTTGTGATGGCCACTTCAATACCTTGACTTTGTTGTCCTTAAGCCTTTTTGCCACAACTTTGGAAGTATGCTTGGGGTCAACGTCCATTTGGAAGACCCATTTGCGACCAAGCTTTAACTTCCTGACTGATGTCTTGAGATGTTGCTTCAATATATCCACATAATTTCCCTTCCTCATGATGCCATCTATTTTGTGAAGTACACCAGTCTTTCCTGCAGCAAAGCACCCCCACAACATGATGCTGCCACCCCCGTGCTTCACGGTTGGGATGGTGTTCTTTGGCTTGCAAGCCTCCTCCTTTTTCCTCCAAACATAACAATGGTCATTATGGCCAAACAGTTCTATTTTTGTTTCATCAGACCAGAGGACATTTCTCCAACAATCTTTGTCCCCATATGTAGCTGCAAACCGTAGTCTGGCTTTTTTTATGGCGGTTTTGGAACAGTGGCTTCTTCCTTGCTGAGCAGCCTTTCAGGTTATGTCGATATAGGACTTGGTTTACTGTGGAAATAAATACTTTTGTACCCGTTTCCTCCAGCATCTTCACAAGGTCCTTTGCTGTTGTTCTGGGATTGATTTGCACTTTTCGCACCAAATATGTTCATCTCTAGGAGACAGAAAGCATCTCCTTCCTGAGTGGTATGACGGCTGCGTGGTCCCATGGTGTTTATACTTGCGTACTATTGTTTGTACAGATGAACGTGGTACCTTCAGGCGTTTGGAAATTGCTCCCAAGGATGAACCAGACTTGTGGAGGTCTACAATTGTTTTTCTGAGGTCTTGGCTGATTTCTTTTGATTTTCCCATGATGTCAAGCAAAGAGGCACTGAGTTTGAAGGTAGGCCTTGAAATACATCCACAGGTACACCACCAATTAACTCAAATGATGTCAATTAGCCTATCAGAAGCTTCTAAAGCCATGACCTCATTTTCTGGAATTTTTCAAGCTGTTTAAAGGCACAGTCATCTTAGTGTATGTAAACTTCTGACCCACTGGAATTGTGATACAGTGAATTATAATTGAAATAATCTGTCTGTAAACAATTGTTGGCAAAATTACTTGTGTCATGCACAAAGTAGATGTCCTTATCGACTAGCCAAAACTATAGTTTGTTAACAATACATTTGTGGAGTGGTTGAAAAACGAGTTAATGACTCCAACCTAAGTGTATGTAAACTTCAGACTTCAACTGTATATATTTCACATTTGTGTTAATATTAAGACAAATATTTGTGAATATTTGAGATTGGTCCGTCTTTCAAGAATTGCTGAATTAATGAATCACCAAGACCTTGATTAGTTGTCTGGTGTGTCAGTGGAGGGCTAGAAAAAAAATGTGTCTGGTCTGGTACGGGTTGGGAAATGCTGATCTCCAGTACATCACATTGTATTTCTGAAACAAAATTGAGTCAAGCGACTTGGCCCACTGCTAAAACTAACAAGCCAACATAAGGACATCAACAATGTTTATTTTAGAATAAATGTTCCTCCAGTTGTCACACTTTCTTATTCAATTGGTCATAGAGATCCCATGGCCAAACTCGCTTAAGGGGTATATTAACAACACTTACAGTGCAGGGAGGCTGCATCCAGGGCTCACCATCAATCTGCATAGGCAAGGCTTTATGTGTCCTGAGGAAGGCAACGAGATAGAGATACGTTTTAACACCAAAAGTTAAAAAGGCATAACACCTGAAGAATTGTGTATAGAGCCTGTATTAAGTCTACCTGATAGTGATCTGTGAGGTTTGAGCCAGTCTGTGTCCAGCCCTCTTCAGCCCAGAATAGATCTGACCCATCTCAATCGCACCCTCCAACCCCACCACCTCAATCCGCTTGTCACTTAGGTCTGTGGGGGGGAAAGAAAACAGGAAAATATATTGTCAATAGCAGACATTCATTCACATACATAGTGACTTAACTACTGTAATACAAATTATATCAGAATAATTTGGTGGGTGCTTATATTGGTCCTATTTCTTGCATGTACAAGTGTGTGTATTAATACGTATGTGGAGAGTGGGGTCATGGCCAGAGTCTGCCATTATCAACGGCGACCCCGGAGCAAATAGGGTTCAGTGCCTTGCTCAAGGGCAGATCAACAGATTTTTCACCTTGTCAAGTATTCGAACTTGCAACCTTTTTGTTAATGGCCCAACGCTCTAACCACTAGGCTACCTGCCGCCCTCCTAAAATAATACCATACGGGCTGTGTAAGGAGAAAAGTGACAATATTACATACAATGCTACAGTAAACATTGATATCACTAGGCAACAAAATAAACCTCCAACAATGTATGAGATAAGCATGCCCTAAAGTACCTTGTGAGCTCATTTTCAGAACGTCGTGGTCAGTGACGACCTCAGGTGACCTCTCTTCTGACATATTGTCTCTGTCTGCCTTCTTAGCCTCACCCCACAGGTTGGAGCCGCCGTGCATGCTGGGTATGTTGATGACTGCAAGGCCCTCCAGAGAGTGACCGCTCAGGTCCAGGGGTGTCCCACAGCACTGAGAGATAGACGGACAGACAGACCCGGTCACAAACGGGTAAAGAGACTAAATTAATTATTGCTAAGACTATCTACAGTGCCAGGAAAAAGCATTTGCCCCCTTTCTGATTTTCTCTATTGTTGCATATTTTGATACAGAATGTTATCAGATATTCAACCAAAACCTAATATTAAAAGGCACCTGAGTTCACAAATAACTACAAAAATGTATACTTATTTTATTTAACTAAGAAAGTTATGCAACACCCAATTTCCCTGTGTGAAAAAGTAATTGCCCCCTTACACTCATGGCTGCATTCCAAACACTTAAAAGACACACCCTATCTCCTCAGCCCTCAAATTAAGTGGACACTTCTGATGACGTATCATGATGTCTGACGAGTATACACTTGCAGGGCAAGGGGCGAGGGAGGAAGGAATGATTTTTAAATGGACCGCCCATGCCTGTAAATTCGTCACTCATTTATCCCACGATGATTGTGTTTTCAGCCACCGGTAGCTTACCGGTGCTTTATATGTGCTACAGTCAACTATGATTGCATGTCTACTTATAGTAACTATATAATTATTAATATACGCCTAGTGTATGATAGCTAGCAAATTAATTAGCTAACTAACGTTAGCCTGCCTAGCTACTTCTGAAGAAGGAAAAACATTTATTTATACAATTTCCAAAAACTAACTAAACATTTTTATGAGACGTATTTGTGCATTAGTAGCACAATTTCTAACTTATTTACAAATATGGCCGCGGGGATTCCCCCAAGAGCATAGGGCTCAGGGTTTAGGGCCGAGGTCTGTCTACTTTGAGTTTGAAACGCAGCCAATATCTGGCTGTGCCACCTTTAGCTGCAATGACTGCAACCAAATGCTTCCTGTTGTTGTTGATCAGTTTCTCACGCCGCTGTGGAGGTATTTTGGCCCACTTTTGCATGCAGAACTGGTTTAACTCAGCGACATTTGTGGGTTTTCAAGCATGAATTGCTCGTTTCAAATCCTGCCACAAAATCTCAATTGGCATTAGGTCTGGACTTTGACTAAACCATTCCAAAACTTCAAATTTGTTGCTTTTTAGCCATTTTCATGTAGACTTGATTGTGTGTTTTGGATCATTGTTTTGCTACATAACTCAGCTGCACTTCAGCTTCAGCTCACAGACAGATGGCCTGACATTCTCCTGTAGGATTCTCTGATACAGAGCAGAATTAATGGTTCTGTCTATTAAGGCAAGTATTCCAGGTCCCCAAACCATCACACTACCACCACCATGCTTGACTGATGGTATGAGGCTTTTACTGTGGAATGCAGTGTTTGGTAGGTGAGGTGAACGAATGATCTCTGCATGTGTGGTTCCCACCGTGAAGCATGGAGGAGGAGGTGTGGGGGTGCTTTGCTGGTGCAACTGTCAGTGATTTATTTAGAATTCAAGATAGACTTGACCAGCATGCCTACCACGGCATTCTGGAGTGATACGTCATCCCATCTGGTTGGCGCTTAGTGGGACAAGCATTTGTTTTTCAACAGGACAATGACCCAAAACACACCTCCAGGTGTGTAAGGGCTATTTGACCAAGGAGAGTGATGGAGTGCTGCATCAGATGACCTGGCCTCCACAATCACCCAGCCTCAACCCAATTGAGATGGTTTGGGATGAGTTGGACCGAAGAGTAAAGGAAAAGCAGCCAACAAGTGTTTAGACTGTTGGAAAAGCTTTCCTCATGAAGCTGGTTGAGGTCCACAAGACTTCTTAACAGCTTCTACCCCCAAGCCATAAGACTCCTGAACAGCTAATCAAATGGCTACCCAGACTATTTGCATTGCCCCCTCTTTTATGCTGCTGCTACTCTGTTTATTATCTATGCACAGTCACTTTAACTCTACCAACATGTACATATTACCTCAATTACCTCGACTAACCAGTGCCCCCGCACATTGACTCTGTACCGGTACCCCCTGTATATAGCCTTGCTATTGTTAATTTACTGCTGCTCTTTAATTATTTGTTACGTTTATTTTTTATTTATCTATTTTTTACTTAACACTTATTTTTCTTAAAATTGCATTGTTGGTGAAGGGCTTGTAAGTAAGCATTTCACTGTAAGGTCTACACCTGTTGTATTCGGCATGTTACAAATAAAAATGTATTTGAGATAATGCCAAGAGTGTGCAAAGCTGTCATCGAGGCAAAGGGTGGTTACTTTGAAGAATCTTGTTTAATACTTTTTTGGTTACTACATGATTCAAATGACGGGCCAAGCAGGTCTCTTCTTATTATTGGTGTCCTTTAGTAGTGGTTTCTTTGCAGCAATGTGACCATGAAGGCCTGATTCATGCAGTCTCCTCTTAACAGTTGATGTTGAGATGTGTCTGTTACTTGAACTCTGAAGAATTTATTTGGCCTGCAATTTCTGAGGTGCAGTTAATTCTAATGAACTTATCCTCTGCAACAGAGGTAACTCTGGGTCTTTATTTCCTGCGGCGGTTCTCATGAGAGCCAGTTTCATCATAGTGCTTGATGGTTTTTGCAACTGCACTTGAAGAAACTTTCAAAGTTCTTAAAATTTTCCGGATTGACTGACCTCCATGTCTTAAAGTAATGATGGACTGTCATTTCTCTTTGCTCATCTTCTGTATACCACCCCTACTTTGTCACAAACTGATTGGCTCAAACGCATTAAGGAAAGAAATTCCACAAATTAACTTTTAACAAGGCACAACTGTTAATTGAAATGCATTCCAGGTTACTACCTCATGAAGCTGGTTGAGAGAATGCCAAGCATGTGCAAAGCTGTCATCAAGGCAAAAGGTGGCTACTTTGAAGAATCTCAAATCTAAAATATATTTTCATTTGTTTAACACTTTTTTGGTTACTACATGATTCCATATGTGTTATTTCATAGTTTTGATGTCTTCACTATTATTCTACAATGTAGAAAATAGTAAAAATAAAGAAAAACCTTGGAATGAGTAGGTGTATGCAAACTTTTGAGTGGTACTGTATATATTTGTTTTAGCTATTTATTTTGCCTGTGTTTCAGCCTAGCTCAGTGCTTTCTATAGTGGTGGGGCAGCCAGTGGGAAATACAGAGCTAAGGGGTTAGTAATGTTCTCTAGTTAGTTGTGCCGTGATTGGCTCAGTGTTCTGTCACTCATGGGGACACTATGTCACCGCTAAATCTACAGGGAGAGCTCGAAAATTAAAGTCCCTTGGGTGCTGCCATAGATTTACATTAGACGTACCCATCCAAGAAGGCTCAAGGTCATTGGCCACAGATAAAATGACGTCAAATCACGTTATATCTACCGTAGCTTTGATTGGACTGATCATGTCAACATCATACTTTCAAAATCTTAGCTAGACAAGCAGTCATCATCATTAATCAAGTCGACAGTCTACTGGCAAATCCTTTTCAATACCTGTCATTTGAAGATAAATTATAGATAAAACACATCGGCCATAAACATTACACAACAAGTTGGAAATCGCAAATTCAGGAATCAGTGTCTAACTGCAAGCGTTGCAAAGCAATCACTAGCCTGCTATTCAGTGGAGAGGGTGTGTGGTCCAAGTCTGGGTTTAAGGGTCTCTTTTCCAAGCTTAAAAAGGATAAACTTTCACAATCAACACCACGGGCCAGAAAAGGTTGAATACATTGGCCATGTTGTCAATCCAGCATGAATTCTGATGCGTTCAAAACAACTGGAAACTCGGAAATCTCATACTTCAGTGAGTTCAAGACAACTGGAAACTCTGAAAAAAAATTGTGCCGACTGGGAAAATACGGTTTGAACGGTCATCCAACTGGGAATTCCAAGTCGGGAACTCGGGCCTCTTTCTAGAGCTCCGACCTGAAGATCACTGACGTCATGATTCAACCTTGTTTTATTTTTTTGAGTTCCCAGTTGTCTTCAAAGCACCATAAATCCAGAGAATGCCAGACATTGATGACAAAGTTTGATGACAAAATTTACCCACAAGGACTGCCACGCCACCTTCCTGTTCAAGTGAGCACAGCACAACAATGTGAGTCCAAAAATGTATTGTATGCTGCTGCATAAATGATGTAATATGCCAGGGAGATATGTATACTGTAGCTAAGAAAGTAATACTAAGTGTATGTTGTGTAGTAAGATGTTAGTAGCTCATGTGCATCACCCTAATAAGATGGTCTATTTACCCCTCTTAATTTCGCCTGCTGTTCTAACTTGGTGGTCCACATGTAACCTATAGCCTGTTTTAGAGAAATGTAATCATTGAATATTGTATGAGCTTTCATTGTCTGCTTATATTCCCCCTTTATTTATCCTTCGGTTCGGACTTGGTGTACATAGACAATACTGTAAAAACGGCCCATGTGCTGAATTCTGTCGCTGTACATTTCAAGTGCTGAACAAATAGTTCAGTTCATATTGACTACATCCGTCCTAGCTCACTCATTAATGTCTTAATCGAAATTACGGATTGCCTCTTATGCGCTCATTGTCAGTAGAAACCACATTTGTTTAAGCAAGTCAGCCATTTCAGTTATGTTTTTTAAAAAGGCAGTAAATGAGGTTGAATGAACTGTTTCGCTGCCAGACAAGGCTCCGCTGATAGCCAGGTGTAGCGGTGGAAAGGATTCACTCCATGGTGCTGAAAAGGATGACTTTATGTAGGGCCTAACAGTTTGTGGGTAACCTTTGTCGCCAATATAGTGGAATTAATGTATTGTTTAGTTTTGTTTTGTGCCGTGGCTTTGCTGGCATGCATCATAAAAAAAAAGTTGAATTTGCCCCACAAAGAGTTACATGATAAAGTCGCAAGTGGACATGGGTCCCATTATGCCTGGCGAAAACCAAACACTACATTCCACAGTAAGAACCTTATACCAACAGTCAAGCATGTTGGTGGTAGTGTGATGGTTTGGGGATGCTTTGCTGCCTCAGGACCGGGAAGACTTGCATTAATGGAAGGAACCATGAATTCTTCTCTGTATCAGAGAATTCTACAGGAGAATGCCAGGCCATCCGTTTGTGAGCTAAAGTGCAGTTGGGTCATGCAACAAGACAATGATCCAAAACACACAATCAAGTCTACATGAAAATGGCTAAAAATAAACACATTTAAAGTTAAAGGTGGCACAACCAGTTATTGAGTGTAAGGGGGCAATTACTTTTTTACACAAGGGCATTGGGTTTTACATAAATTGTTTATGAAATATGAACTGTGTTATTTGTTCACTCAGGTTCCCTTTATCTAATATTAGGTTTTGGTTGAAGAGCTGATAACATTCAGTACAAAAAATATGCAAAAGTACAGAAAATTATAAAGGGGCAAATACTTTTCACAACACTGTACACTTAAACTATGGTAAGATCCATTTAACCACAAACTAAAATAACTAGGATTCAAGACTCTTCAGTGTTCACCTCAATGCTGAGACACTCCTTTAGCTTCTTGCAGGAGGCGGAGATGGTCTCAGAGGTGGCAAACTCAAAATACCACAGTTTGTTCTTCATCCTTACAGAGAAAACAAAAAGCACATTGTTTTGGGTCAGTGCTCAGAGATAAACAAAATCACACCCAGCCATAACAGATTTTTCACTCTATGCACTCAACACTCTTTTGTTTGATCCTTGACCTTTCAGTCACTCTCACCTGCTGTTGAACTTCTGAGGGTGCTTCTCCCTCATGGAGTGAAAGCGGTGTGCAATGGAGGCATCCTGTCAATTAACCCATAGTAGCATTTACATGTGTTCAATAAATTAAATAAATCTTTATCTCCACAAAAGGGCAATTTGTAACAATAAGAAAATAAGAGCACAATGACAAGAAAAATCACAATCATATACAGTGCCTTCGGAAAGGATTCAGACAGACCCTTAGACTTTTGACACATTTTGTTGTTACAGCCTTATTCTAAAATGGATTAAATAAAATAAAAATTGCAGCAATCTACACACAATATCCCATAATGACAAAGCAAAACATTTATGTTTTATATTTTTTTGCAAATGTATAAAACATTTAAAACAGATACCTTATTTACATACGTACAGTTGAAGTCGGAAGTTTAAATACACCTTAGCCAAAAACATTTAAACTCAGTTTTTCACAATTCCTGACATTTAATCCTAGTAAAATTCCCTGTTTAAGGTCAGTTAGGATCACCACTTTATTTTAAGAATGTGAAATGTCAGAATAATAGTAGAGAGAATTATTAATTTCAGCTATTATTTCTTTCATCGCATTCCCAGTGGGTCAGAAGTTTACATACACTCAATAAGTATTTGGTTGCATTGCCTTTAAATCGTTTAACTTGGGTCAAACATTTCGGTTAGCCTTCCACAAGCTTCCCACAATAGGTTGGGTGAATTTTGGCCCATTCCTCCTGACAGAGCTGGTGTAACTGAGTCAGGTTTGTAGGCCTCCTTGCTCGCACACGCTTTTTCAGTTCTGCCCACAAATGTTCTATGGGATTGAGGTCAGGGCTTTGTGATGGCCACTCCAATACCTTGACTTTGTTGTCCTTAAGCCATTTTGCCACAACTTTGGAAGTATGCTTGGGGTCATTGTCCATTTGGAAGACCCATTTGCGGCCAAGGTTTAACTTCCTGGCTGATGTCTTGAGATGTTGCATCAATATATCCACATCATTTTCCTACCTCATGATGCCATCTATTTTGTGAAGTGCACCAGTCCCTCTTGCAGCAAAGCACCCCCACAATGATGCTGCCACCCCCGTGCTTCACGGTTGGATTGGTGTTCTTTGGCTTGCAAGCCTCCCCCTTTTTCCTCCAAACATAACAATGGTCATTATGGCCAAACAGTTCTATTTTGTTTCATCAGACCAGGACATTTCTCCAAAAAGTATGTGCAGTTGCAAACCGTAGTCGGTTTTTTATGGCGGTTTTGGAGCAGTGCCTTCTTCCTTGCTGAGCGGCCTTTCAGGTTATGTTGATATAGGACTCGTTTTACTGTGGATATAGATACATTTGTACCTGCTTCTTCCAGCATCTTCACAAGGTCCTTTGCTGTTGTTCTGGGATTGATTTTCACTTTTCGCACCAAAGTACGTTCATCTCTATGAGACAGAACACGTCTCATTCCTGAGCGGTATGACGCCTGCGTGGTCCCATGATGTTTGTACTTGGGTACTATTGTTTGTACAGATGAATGTGGTACCTTCTGGCGTTTGGAAATTGCTCCCAAGGTTGAACCAGACTTGTGGAGGTCTACAATTTTTTTCTGAGGTCTTGGCTGATTTCTTTTGATTTTCCCATGATGTCAAGCAATGAGGCACTGAGTTTGAAGGTAGGCCTTGAATTACATCCACAGGTACACCTCCAATTGACTCAAATGATGTCAATTAACCTATCAGAAACTTCAAAAGCCATGACATCATTTTCTGTAATTTTCCAAGCTGTTTAAAGGCACAGTCAACTTAGTGTATGTAAACTTCTGACCCACTGGAATTGTGATACAGTGAATTATAATTGAAATAATCTGTCTGTAAACAATTGTTGGAAAGATTACTTGTGTCATGCACAAAGTAGATGTCCTAACCGACTTGCCAAAACTGTAGTTTGTTAACAAGAAATGTGTGGAGTGGTTGAAAAACGAATTTTAATGACTCCAACCTAAGTGTATGTAAACTTCAGACTTCAGAACCTTTGCGATGAGACTTGAAATTGAGCTCTGGTTCATCCTGTTTCCATTGATCATCCTAGAGATGTTTCTACAACTTGATTGGAGTCCACCTGTGGTAAATTCAATGGATTGGACATAATTTGTCTATATAAGGTCCCACAGTTGACAGTATATGTTAGTGCAAAAAACAAGCAATGAGGTCGAAGGAATTGTCCGTAGAGCTCCGAGACAGGATTGTGTCGAGGCACAGATCTGGGGAAGGGTACCAAAAATTGTCTTCAGCGTTGAAGGTCCCCAAGAACACAGTGGCCTCCATCATCCTTAAATTGAAAAAGTTTGGAACCACCAAGACTCTTCCTAGAGCAGGCCGCCCGGCCAAACTGAGCAATCAGGGGAGAAGGGCCTTGGTCAGGGAGGTGACCAAGAACCCGATGGTCACTCTGACAAGAGCTCTAGAGTTCCTCTGTGGAGATGGGAGAACCTTCCAGAAGGACAACCATCTCTGCAGTACTCCACCAATCAGGCCTTCATGTAGAGTGGACAGACGGAAGCCACTCCTCAGTAAAAGGCACATGACAGCCCGCTTGGAGTTTGCCAAAAGGAACCTAAAGACTCTCAGACCATGAGAAACATGATTCTCTGATCTGATGAAACCAAGATTCAACTCTTCGGCCTGAATGCCAAGTGTCACGTCTGGAGGAAACATGGCACCATCCCTACGGTGAAGCATGGTGGTGGCAGCATCATGCTGTGGGGATGTTTTTCAGCGGCAGGTGCTGGGAGACTAGTCAGGATCGAGGCAAAGATGAACAGAGCAAAGTAGAGAGAGATCCTTGATGAAAACCTGCTCAAGAGCGCTCAGGACCTCAGACTGGGGCAAAGGTTCACCTTCCAACAGGACAACGACCATAAGCACACAGCTAAGACAATGCAGGAGTGGCTTCGGGACAAGTCTCTGAATGTCCTTGAGTGGCCCAGTCAGAGCCCGGACTTGAACCTGTTCGAACATCTCTGGAGACACCTGAAAATAGCTGTGCAGCGACGCTCCCCATCTAACCTGACAGAGCTTGAGAGGGTCTGCACAGAAGAATGGGAGAAACTCCCCAAATACAGGTGTGCCAAGCTTGTAGCGTCATACCCAAGAAGAATCGAGGGTGTAATCTCTGCCAAAGGTGCTTCAACAAAGTACTGAGTAAAGGGTCTGAATACTTATGTAATTAATGTGATATTTCAGTTCATTTTTAATAAGCAAAAATATCTAAAAACCTGTATTTGCTTAGTCATTATTGGGCATTGTGTGTAGATTGAGGGGAAAAAAACAATTTAATACATTTTAGAATAAGGCTATAACCTAACAAAATGTGGAAAAAGTCAAGGGGTCTGAATACTTTCCGAAGGCACTGAAGCTACATCACTCACAGATGTCACTGTGATTGTGATTTGTCTTACCAGTGTGCTCATGTCTTCTTATTGCTGCAAACAAACTACCAAAACTGACAGGCAGGATAAGGCAGTTAAGAGAGACACAGGTGATTGACTGTTGGAGTCTGTACATTATCCAATCAGCAGGCTCTATGACCCCAAGGTCGTCACTCACCACGCCAATAGAGAAGTAGTTATTGATGATCTCGTTGGGCACAGGGTCTCCTATCTCCTGGGGGTCCTCTGAAATCACCTGCACACTCCAGCGGTCCATAGGAACCAACGAGCTCTCCTCGACCTCCTTCAGAATCTCTCTGAGATCTGTGCCCTCATAACCTGCAGGGGTTTCCATGGACACAGAGGGTTTACACAAGAGAAACACATGACTACCGTTTATTTTGGGGTACTTTCCTTTTAACCAAAGCCATGGGATGCATTCTAAATAGCAGGGTATTCCCTATGGGCCCTGGTCAAAAGTAGTGCACTACATAGAGAATAGGGTGCAATTTAGGACACACACACCATTATGTTAAACACAGCCCTTACCTCCTCCCCAGTGGAGGCAGCGAGCAAGGTCGTTCCCTGTGCCAAGTGGCAGGACCGCCACTGGGGGACGCACCGGTAGGTCAGCTTTGTCTGAGAACACACAGAGGCAGCCATTGTTCAGCTTTAGAGAACCCCAGAGACCTTGACTACTGTTCATGAACCTCTGAGGGGACAGGAAGCAACCCACACCTATAGCATCTAGAATCCAGCCGACTGTGCCGTCTCCACCACACACCAGGATCCTGTAGTCATGAAGGTTCCGAAAGAAGTGCAGTCTGATATGGATACACATACACATTAAATCAATCAAAAGTATTTATAAAGCCCCTTTTTTACATCAGCAGTTGTCACAAAGTACTTTTAGTGACCTTTCCCAAGCCACATAGAGTGGCCTGAGGGGGTGTGGTATATGGCCAATATACCACGGCTAAGGGCTGTTCTTCAGCACGACGCAACGTGGAGTGCCTGGATACAGCCCTTAGCCGTGGTATATTGGCCATATACCACAAACCCCCGAGGTGCCTTATTGCTATTATAAGCTGGTTACCAAAGTAATTAGAGCAGTAAAAATACATGTTTTGTCATACATGTGGTATACGGTCTGATATACCATGGCTGTCAGCCAATCAGCATTCAGGGCTCGACCCACCCAGTTTATTATACCAATGAATATAATATCCCATAAAAAAGGATTAAGAAACCATATACCCACTGTCATAACGGAAACATAATGCTGTCATAACAATAACATAACAGTCCACAAACAGTCCACTTTCCCACCTCCCACCCCTGATCAAACTGCACGTGTAGTTACCCTGGTCCAGGGCCTCCATTGGAGAGGTTGTAGACCTGCCGTGGGTTCAGTAGATACTGAAACTTCCTCAGCACTCTGAAAAATACATAACATTCACTCACAGGAGTACATTAGTGCAGGCTAGGAAATGTTTTATGATGCCTGTGTAACCGATGTGAAATGGCTAGTTAGTTAGCGGTGGTGCGCGCTAATAGCATTTCAATCAGTGACGTCACTCGCTCTGAGACTTGAAGTAGGGTTTCCCCTTGCATTGCAAGGGCCGCGGCTTTTGTGGCGCGATGGGTAACGATGCTTCGTGGGTGTCAGTTGTTGATGTGTGCAAGGGTCCCTGGTTCGAGCCCAGGTTGGGGCGAAGAGAGGGACGGAACCTACACTGTTACACCTGCCCTTACCTCTCCCCCTGCTTCCCTCCACTCTTTGGGTTCACAAACACCAGGAGAGGGTGGGTGTCTGGAATAGGAGCAATCTGCAGAGAGAGATAAGATTAACGTGTTAATTCCCCAAACACTGGTGTGCATGCCAGGCAGCAGCCAGCACAATACAATTGCAGTCAATAAGAGTGACAGAAGCAGATCCATAGCAAATAAAAATGCATTACTGGCTTTCACACATTTGTGTTAAAGCACATGCTAATGGCTAGGGCAGGGCTGCCAACCCTCTTCCTGGAAATCTACTGTCCTGAAGGTTCTCAGTCCAACCCTAATTTAGTGTATCTGATTCAGCTAGTTAAGGTCTTGTTAAGCAGCTAATAAGTAGAATCAGGTGTGTTAAATTAGGGTTGGACTGAAAACCCACAGGACGGTAGACCCCCGGGAAGAGGGTTGGGCAGCCCTGGGATAGGGCCAGTAGTGTGTGTGAAGTAGATGGTACGGTGTCCCTGTCAGTGGAACTAAGAGGACCCTACCTGCAGAATGTGCCCGTCTGGGGTGATGTCCTCCAGGTTAGTGTCCTCCATGGAACTACTCCTTCCTTCTTCATCCTTCTTCAGAAACAGAGAGGGTTAGGAGCATAGCAAGGGATATACACATTTGACACATACTGTAGTATTATTGGATAACAAAAGAATCTGCCCAAATGTTTTGCTTTTAGCTGAAGCATAGCCTGAATGGCTATAAACAGTGTGGCTTCATTTGCAACTCTTATGGAATGGAGTCATGGGCTTGTCGTGGGTTCAATGGCTGACCTTGGAGGATGAGTATATGGCCCACGGTGGCAGAATGTGGTCTCGTAGCAACCCGCAGTCGCACGATGATGACCCAAAGTTGACACAGTCGTCATGGCGCTAAAACGAGACATTCATTGTAAAGACTAGTGGCAGCATATGTGTACACATACAGCCAAGAACGTAAACGCACACACACTTACCATCTGTTGGCACCACACGCAATGCTTCCCTGCCAGGGTCTTGATCTTCTTGTTGCAGAAGTGACACTTACTGGAGTCACAGTCAGCACTGACCCAGCCGTGAGCTGGAATCTGGAGCAGACAGACAGAGGGACAACATCCACAAACACATATGAACACTATAGCCACCGGGACAAGATGTGAAGGCTTTTATGTTTTCCATTTTGCTGACTGCATACACACTCTTGAAAAGGACATGACTATGATCAGGTGTGCAGATGAATCAAAATGATATGAAACTTACTGTTATTCAGGTCTAAAATCATGATTCTGGAATGAAATGTGAAACAGAACTCTATTAAGGCTCACCCCAATCTGTTTTTTGGATTTAACAAAGGTGCAGGCACATGGACCAGGGTTCTTGTTGGCACAGTGACCATGGACAGTGTACTTGCACACTGAGGGGGAGAGAAGAACAAGGCCACTGTTAAGCATTTCTCTTTGAAAATGTTATTGTGTTTCTGCATGTAGTTCGCAGTATCAACAATGTGCAACTCTCTTCCATAGGCAAGATAATGGATTAACTACTAAATGATCTGCACTCAACCTGTCTATCATGAAAAATGAGGGTGGGCAGTGTGAGTGCATGGGGAGGGAAGCTGAACTTGTTTAATGTATAAATAATAAATTGACTATTTTAATGAAAAGTCAAAAAGATTGTTTCCCTACTAGACTTAGGTTTGAGTAGCATATGGTACAGATCTGTGTAGCAATCAGGGAACCAATGGGGAATAAAGAACTACAGCAGAGGTCACTAACCCTGGTCCAGCAGAGCTATAGGATGTGCAGGCTTTTATTCTAACCCAGCACTAACACACCAGAATCAACTATTCATACAGAACTTGATTAGTTGAATCAAGTGTGTCAATTGTTGGGCTGGGACAAAAGCATGTATGCCCTAAGGCCTGTACACTGTAGCTCTCAAGGACCACACTTCAGTCAGTGACAACAGAACTACAGTCTCTACTCAGACACTCAGAACTTCAGTCTAAGTATATCTATGAATATGAGACAGAGGTTTCCCCCTTGTGACGGCATAGAGCTATTACAGATGCAGCAGAGGCCCTGTTTCCTGAGGCCCAGCAGCATGCTCTGACACACGTTGCAGTACACAGGCTTGTTGAAGTGCTTCATTCTCCAGATGTGCTGCCCGTCCCTCTCTGCCATCTGTGACAGGAAAGAGAGACAGAGAGAGAGAGAGAGAGAGAGAGAGAGAGAGAGAGAGAGAGAGAGAGAGAGAGAGAGAGAGAGAGAGAGAGAGAAAAAGAGGGGCAGGGTCTTTGTTAACAACTAATGTAAACAGCAGGGTAGTCTCTCTTACATTGTAGACTCATGGCAAGGGAGACACCGTGGCTGTGCCTCTGAAGCGATTAACAGCATGGTAAAGTAAACAGCACGCCAATCCAAACAAGTACCATTTGTATGTGTGCAGACTTATTTCTGATACAGTATTGCCAACAAAGTCTGAGGGCCGTAAATAGATAGATTTTTGGATAAGACAGGGACAAGATAAGACATAACTTTGGGGTGATATTTAAAAGTATCATCTGAACGGAATTGAATAACGCTTTATTGAGATGTACAGTACCATACAGCTCATAGCAAATAGCAGTTGAACCATACAGCTCATAGCAAATGTTCTAGACATAAGGAGTCTATTGTCATGTGCTGAATCATGTATACTGATTGAGTTAACCAGAGGAGCCGGAGTCTGGCTGTTAGTGCTTCTTGCCTTGAGTCCCAGAAGCACCAACAGGGGCACGTTGTTCATCCCTCCCTGGATCCACTCCTGCAGGGTTACCGCTCCACTGCTGTCAGCATCCATCGCCGTCATCATGTCCTTCAGCACCTTAGGGACCAATCGGAGTAGTTAAGACTCCCACTGATCCTGGTTCCTGACCAATCACAATACAAGTCTCTCTGCGCTGCTGCCAGGTGTTAGCCCTATAGAACCAAATTCTATAACCAGAACATCAACCCTCAAACCAAATTACAATTTATCTAATTTTGGACTCACTTATCTTAATTCATTGGAAGCTTAATTTCCATGTATGGACATCACTTCAGATTTCATTTTGTAGATTAAATAGAATTTCACTTGCAGAACAAACTCTAACCTGACAAATATTAAGTATGCAATCTCTTATCTGATAATCTCTGTAATCTCTGTAATCTCTTTTTTGATAATTAGAATTGATGGAATGTCAAGTGTAAGCAACATGCAGTGTTGTACCTAAATACTGTTAACATTAGTCTCTCATCGCTATTCACTACAACTCTCTAACCAGAAACTTGCACAAGGACTGTAACTGGGTTCTGGGTGGGGACGTTGGGCCCAATTCAATTAAGACCACTAACTAGATTACTGGGGTGAGACAAAACAATTTGAGAGAGTGTGTATTTAGATTAATGTGGTCTAATTCTTTCCATGAAAATAATGTTGGCCCCGTCAATCAAAAAGAAAGGCATAATAATTCCAACATCAACACTATTGTTTACCCTTCTCTGAACCCTGAGGGGTATACTACAAAGCAGGATCAATAAGCTATAGCCAGCCATCATTATAAACAACCAGAAGTAACTGTTGATTTTCTGATTCATTATGAAAGCTAAACTAAGATATGCGTTTTTTGGTTGTTGAGTCAATTAGGCCATGCCCATTTCAAGATTATCTTAAAAAAAAATATTTCGGAATATTTAGTCAAGTTAGCTGGCCAACTCCTTGATCCTGCTTTGTAGTATACCCCTCAGGTGAACGTTTTGCTTGAATATAATATCCAGCGAGTATTCCCATAGCGATAGTTGACTAGCATTTAAGTGGATGTCTTACCGGTCTGAGTTCTGTCACGTCCCAACCCAGGTAATCTGCCGCACGCATCATCTGGGTGATGATCCGATCCACTTCCTTATTGAGAGTAAAACCACAGTTTGTTCTTTCACAACTCATACTGTTCACTACATCACCTTGATTTAAAATGAGAGTAGAATGTATTCATAATACAGAAAGTACATTTCAGTCACTTACTGAGCTGTCCAGGAGTCCGTTGCCATCTTTGTCGTAAAGTTTGAAAGTAACTGAAAGCACAACAGGTCATGAAATGAGTAAATCGATAACAAATCCTTTTTGTTTTCACTCACTCCTTATCTCTCCTCACTGGTCAATTGAAAGCAGCTAAAAGATCAACCCATCATGGAATACAAACTATCACACACAATTACATTGGTGAAAAGACAGTAGGCTACTCAGTACTCACATTCCAGTTTGTCTCGCGGCTGTCCCTCCTCCAACACAGAGAAGTAACAAGACACATCTTTGAGGTACACTCCACCTGAGAGACAAAACCAGGAGTTTATTCAGATGTTTAGCAATTGGAACTTATATACAGTGTATTCCGAACCCTTGACTTTTTTCCACATTTTGTTACGTTACAGCCTTGTTCTAAAATGGATTACACATAATACCCCATAATGACAAAGCGAAAACAGGTTTAGATTTTTTTGCAAATGTATAAAAAATTCAAATAGATACCTTATTTACATAAATATTCAGACCCTTTGCTATGAGACTCGAAATTGAGCTCCGTTGCATCCTGTTTCCATTGATCATCCTTGAGATGTTTCTACTACTTGATTGGAGTCCACCTGTGGTAAATTAAATTATTGGACATGATTTGGAAAGGCACAATACCTGTCTATATAAGGTCCCACAGGTGACAGTGCATGTCAGAGCAAAAATCAAGCAATGAGGTCAAAGGAATTATCCATAGAGCTACGAGACAGGATTGTTTCGAGGCACAGATCTGGGGAAGGGTACCAAAAAATGTCCTTAAGAACACAGTGGCCTCCATCATTCTTAAATGGACGAAGTTTGGAACCACCAAGACTCTTCCTAGAGCAGGCTGCCCGGCAAAACTGAGCAATCAGGGGAGAAGGGCCTTGGTCAGGGAAGTGACCAATAACCTGATGGCTACTTTGACAGAACACCAGAGTTCCTCTGTGGAAATGGGAGGACCTCCAGAAGGACAACCATCTGTGCAGCATCTGTGCAGCCAAAAGGAAGCCACTCTTCAGTAAAAGGCAAATGACAGCCCACTTGGAGTTTGCCAAAAGGCACCTAAAGGACTCTCAGACGATGAGAAAAGAGATTCTCTGGTCTGATGAAACCAAGATAGAACTCTTTGGCCTGAATGCCAAGCGTCACATCTGGAGGAAACCTGGCACTGTCCCTATGGTGAAGCATGGTGGTGGCAGGATTATGCTATGGGGATGTTTTTCAGCGGCAGGGACTGAGAGACTAGTCAGGATCGAGGGAAAGATGAATTGAGCAAAGTACAGAGATATCCTTGATGAAAACCTGCTCCAGAGCGCTCAGGACCTCAGACTGGGGTTCACCTTCCAATAGGACAACAACCCTAATCACACAGCCAACCCTAATCACACGCAGGAGTGGCTTCAGGACAAGTGTCTGAATGTCCATGAGTGGTTCAGCCAGAACCGGGACTTGAACCCAGTCAAACATCTCTGGAGAGACCTGAAAATAGCTGTGCAGCGACACTGCCCATCCTGACAGAGCTTGAGAGGATCTGCAGAGAAGAATTGGAGAAACTCCCCAAATACAGGAGTGCCGAGCTTGTAGCGTCACACCCAAGAATACTCAAGGCTGTAATCGCTGCCAAAGATGCTTTAAAAAAGTACTGAGTAAAGGGTTTGAATACTTATGTAAATGTAATATTTCAGTTTTTTGTTTTTTTTACTTTCTAGAAACCTGTTTTTGTTTTGTCATTATGGGCTATTGTGTGTAGATTGATGAGTAAAAAAACTATTCATAAATGTTTGAATAAGGCTCTAATGTAACAAAATGTGGTAAAAGTCAAGGGGTCTGAATACTTTCCGAATGTACGGTATCATATCAACTTAGACCCATAATCAAGCAGAGAGCCAAATACAGTATGCATCAAAGTATAACATATCGTAAACTCATGAATGTTCACATCAATGCGGTCACTTTTTAAGAGCAATTGATGGATATTGAAGGTATAAGTAAGACATATCATATACATTATATTATACTGTATGTCATACACAGTAATAATATATAAGAGTTGGGATGGTGGGGCTCACCCCCTTTGGGTGGAGGGCTCCTCATATAAACGTCTCGCTCTGCATTCTGGAAGTAGTGGAAAAGGCGTTGGCAGAAATCAGCAGGGAAGTCATCCGCCTCCAGATAGGTCTTGAGGAACAAAGAGAAGCCAACTGCATCGATGCGCTGAGATTCCACACAGAACAGGACATCAGAGACAACAAGGGTTGTGTTGTGTAAACTCAAGTCAACATTGGGTGCTAGCAGAAGGATGGGCCATGGTTGGAAAGGACCCTCTTGAAGCTCACCTCTCCAAATCTGTACTGGACCAACCGCCCGCCTGCATGGAACTCTTTCATCACATCTTTCACTCTCAGACTGCCATCTGCATAGAGGACAATACTGAAAGTCAACACAGGGGATACAAGCATATAAAGAGAAGCCAGATATGGGACAGGCAGAAAAGTCTAAAACATAAAATACATTTTGGCAACAATACCTTTGAAAATCAATTTACAACAGGGCCAAAGATGCAGTACGTAAACCACCAGCAGAAGATGTAATATAAATCAAACAAATACACAGGACGTCTGACAGGCAAAATACATGCCCCTCAAAGATCTAAAACCCTCTGCCTTTTGGGTTCCATTCTAGTGCGGCTCTTTGAGCTTTTAGGCTGGGTAACTCTAAAGCACTTTGTGACAACTGCTGATGTAAAAAGGGCTTTATAAAATACATTTGATTTAAATTTGATTGACTATATGAAACTCCAGTGAGGCAAGGAAGCAGTACCCTTTCACGCCGTCTCCCTGTTCACCCTCTTGGAACATTACCCCTAGATTTAGTTGAGTAGTATGAGAACATCCACTGGTTCAAGGTGCATGCTGGATTAGAGAGGATAATTTAGGACAAAAAGTACATCCACACTGTCTGGTATAATGCTCCCCAAGTATAATTTTTTTTTATACAGTACCAGTGAAAAGTTTTGTCATCAAGGGTGGCTATTTGAAGAATCTCAAATAAAAAAATATATTTGGATTTGCTTAACATTTTTTGGGTTACTACATGAGTCCATATGTGTTATTTCATAGTTTTGATGTCTTCACTATTGTTCTACAATGTAGAACATAGTAAAAAGTAAAGAGAAACCCTTGAATGAGTAGGTGTTCAAAAACTTTTGACCGGTAGTGTATATGTTATAACTTTTCAACCTCAGCTCTGAATCCACAATATGGCAATCTATCTAATAGAACTCAAAGGGTTTTCTTTAATGGAAGCTTCTCTAATGTCAATCATGTAAAGTTTGATGTACCGCAGGGCAGCTCTCTGGGCCCTCTACTCTTTTCTATTTTTACCAATGACCTGCCACTGGCATTGAATAAAGCATGTGTCCATGCATGCTGATGATTCAACCATATAGGCATCAGCAACCACAGTCACTGAAACCCTTAACAAAGAGTTGGTCTGTTTTGGAATGGGTGGCCAGTAATAAACTGGTCCTGAACATCTCTAAAACTAAGAGCATTGTATTTGGTACAAATCACTGCCTAAGTTCTAGACCTCAGCTGAATCTGGTAATGTATGGTGTGGCTGTTGAACAAGTTGAGGAAACTTACTTGGCGTTACCTTAGATTGTAAACTGTCATGGTCAAAACATATCGATTCAATGGTTGTAAAGATGGGGAGAGGTCTGTCCGTAATAAAGAGATGCTCTGCTTTTTTGACACCTCACTCCAAAAAGCAAGTCCAGCAGGCTCTAGTTTTGTCTAATCTTGATTATTTTTCAGTCGTGTGGTCCAGTGCTGCAAGGAAAAACCTAGTTAAGCTGCAGCTGGCCCAGAACAGAGCGGCACGTTTTGCTCTTCATTGTAATCAGAGGGCTGACATAAATACTATGCATGCCAGTCTCTCTTGGCTAAGAGTTGAGGAGAGACTGGCTGCATCACTTATTTTTATAAGAAACATTAATGTGTTGAAAATCCCAAATTGTTTGCATAGTCAACTTACACACAGCTCTGACACACACACTTATCCCACAAGACATGCCACCATGGGTCTATTCACAGTCCCCAAATCCAGAACAAATTCAAGAAAGCGTACAGTATTATATAGAGCCATTATTGCATGAAACGCCGTTCCATCTCATATTGCTCAAATAAACAGCAAACCTGGTTTAAAAAAACAGATAAAGCAACACCTCACGGCAGAACGCCTCTCCCCTATTTGACCTAGATAGTTTGTGTGTATGCATTGATATGTAGACTACGTGTGCCTTTAAACAAAAAATGTATGTAGTTCTGTCCTTGAGCTGTTCTTGTATATTAATGTTCTGTATTATGTCATGTTTCATGTTTTGTGTGGATCCCAGGAAGAGTAGCTGCTTCTTTTGCAACAGCTAATGGGGATTAGTGATGCACCGATATGACACTTTTGGCCGATACCGATATCCAATATTTTCCTTGAAAAAAAAAAAGATACAGATAAGCAATATTTACAATTTTAGCAGCCTTTTAAGCATTCTAGTACAGTTAAATAGTTAACACATGGACGCAGCGGTCTAAGGCACTGCATCTCAGTGCAAGAGGTGCCACTACAGTCCCTGGTTCGAATCCAGGCTGGATCACATCCGGACGTGATTTGGAGTCCCATAGGGTGGCGCACAATTGGCCCAGGGTCGTCCGGGACGTCATTGTAAATAAGAATTTGTTCTTAACTGACTTGCCTAGTTAAATAAAGGTTACACACCACACTGACCAAAAAGTGATGTTGTTGGCATTTACGTCCCCATTACCAGTAAAACATAATCAAAACCTATTTATTTCACTTACTTGCTGTGCTGTTTCGTTGTTCATTTGTTCAGTCATTTCATTCTCAACCAGGATTTCTATGGAATGCCATTTGGGTCTTTGCGTGTCAAAAAATATACACGTCAAATATCACTATTTCATGTGTCAAATAACACAACATAATATTTTTCAGTAGCTGTATAGCTAGGTGTCATCATCTAAAATTACCCTAATTTATAAGACAGTTCTTATTTTATTAATGGTGGTCGGACTAATCTATGTGAAAACAGCCACAATAAGGATTAGCCACAATAGTGGACTATTCAGTTAGCCTTCAAAATAAAAGTATGGCACAATTCTACTATTTGTATTCATTTGCATCACTGTCAATTACATACTTTTATTTTGAAGGCAAACCGCAAATTCCACTATTGTGCCTAATCCTTATTGTGGCTAGCTTCATAACACATAACCCGGTCCGGTTGAGCCTCACTAGCCAGATGAAGCTAGCTGAATCTTATAATGTTAGCTATGGGCAACAGGGTTAAGTAGTTGGCTAGCTATTTATTTTCATGAACTGAAGTTCAATTTCAATAGGCGAACAACAAGTGGCAACCTAGCTAATACTTACTCACAAGGATTCCTAAATCATTGCTAAGAATAATGAAAATGACTGCCGTTTCTACTGGTCATTGTTTTCAGGCCGGTTGTATTGGTGCCAGCTAGGTACCAAGCTAAAGCTAGCTGCCCCAGAAGCTACGGTAGAACAAATGATGCTTTATTATCAATGCGGTATTGTAAACACATCGTTCGTGTCCGCTGTTTGCAGACTTTTTTGTACAGCTTTGACAGTGCTACTGTATCTTTTTTGACACGCAAAGACCCAAACAGCGTTCCATAGTATGCATGTCGTGAAGCTAATAGCAGTGACCCTATTACTGTGTAAATAGAGCACTTGGTAGTGTGTAACGGTGCTCGACCAGTCGGCGAAAGCCAACATCACCTACGACAGAGAACGGTTGATTATCAAGGGCAATGAATCCATTATCTTAGGTTTGGTTTTAGCCTTTGAGTTGTCTTGCTGAAATGTTCTTACTCTTCAAAATTACTGCTCGACTTGTTGACTGCTCGATCCACACAGCAGACATTGTGTGGGCTAGGTTAGGAATGCTGTGTAGCGCAACATTTTATGTGGTGTTATTACGTCATGTACCTATGTTATATAGGTAAGAACGTCAGCTTTGACATCGGTTTTTAACATCGGCGTTAAACTAGACATCGGCTGATACCGATGTTGGCATTTTTAGCTAATATCGGCCAATTCCGATTTGTTCACCGATATATTGTGCATCCCTAATGGGGATCCTAATAAAATACCAAATGTTGGAGCATAACTAACGAAATTACAGTTAACAAAAATGTACCCTTAATTCAGTATAAATTAACGTATAGAATGTTTTATTCAAAAGACAAATTTCACAAATTATATAGCACAACAGCAGAATCGTGTAAAACTAACAATCACTCAATAATTAATGCTTTCTGGGAATGCTATAAAGTCCAAAAGTTATGGGCGGAGCTAAAAAGTTGGCTGTCAGAAGTATTACAATTTAAATGTACTTTTAATCCATCTGTCTGCATATTTCAAGACATGGCATATGGGGGTGTAGTGAGATACTCAGTGGGTTGGACGATTTTCTTCTCAACACTCATCTTGAAGAAACGTATACTAAAAACTTGGAAATCAATCAATCTGCCATCATTAACACAATGGTAAATCTAATGATTTATTATTGAAATAGCATGAGCAACCGAGGGGAAAAAACAAAGGCCATATGGCAAAGAATAGTGCAGGCAATGGGGGGGAGGGGGCATGGGCAGATGAGATATAGTTGTTGTTTGCGTGTGTATGTTTGTATCTGGTGTGAAAAAAGAATATATACTGTAGCAGTCAAAAGTTTGGACACACTGACACATTCAGGGCTTTTTTATTTTTATTTTTTTTACTATTTTCTACATTGTAGAATAAATAGCGAACATCAAAACTATGAAATAATATTCCACTTCCTGGTGGTGGTTCCCAAGTATTCAATAGGATAACATTTTTACCCAACTAGGTCTTCGTCAGGTTCATTAGAGCTAGAGCCACAGACTGTTGAAGTTAATTCTAGAAGTATGGTATTAGCATTGTATCCGACCCACCTTTCCTTTTAATTAAAAATGGCACTCACATTCCATGTACTGCTGCAGCTGGATGAAGTCCACAGGGCTCAAATCCCTCCCGTCTGGGTTTGTAGCTGTGTCTTTAGCTTGGTCTGGAGCCGCCATGGTCGCAAGTTTCTCCCACACTGGCCAGAGAGACTGAGGTAGAGAGACAGGAGAGTGACTGAGAAGGAGAAAAAAATATGAATCCTACATAAAAAAAATGAGAGAATATAAATCTGTCCACTTTGAGTCCAGAAGCAGTAAATTAGCAAATCGGCGAAGAAGGGGAGATAGTTGAGACAGTCACTATCTATAAATAGTGAGCGTGACGTCCCACGAAACAGGTTTGACCCCATTCTTTGTGCAACATCACACATACTGATTGTACAAAACATTATGAACACCTTCCTAATATTTTGTTGCACCCCCTCCCCCATTTTGCCCTCAGAACAGCCTCAATTTGTCGGAGCATGGACTCTACAAGGTGTCGAAAGCGTTCGACAGGGATGCTGGGCCATGTTGACTAATGCTTCCCACAGTTGTGTCAAGTTGGCTGGTGGACCATTCTTGAAACACACGGGAAACTGTTTAATGTGAAAATCCCAGCAGCGTTACAGTTCTTGACACAAACCTGGCACCGACCACCATACCCCCTTCAAAGGCACTTACATCTTTTGTCTTGTCCATTCACCCTATGAATGGCACACATACACAATCCATGTTTCAAAGCTTAAAAAATCCTTCTTTAACCTGTCTCCTCCCCTTCATCTACACCAGGCCTGGGCAAAGGCCGGCCTATGCGGCCCGCGACCTGATTCAATACGGCCCGCGGAATCATACTCAGATCACATAAAGAATTTGCGACAGTAATTTTGAAAAAAGTATTTGTTATTCAAATTAAAAGCCCAATGAATACTCCCCTTTGTGTAATCATTTAACCCCCACCGCTTGTGGGACATTTATTTTAAAGGCACGTATAAATAACAACTGCACGAGTCCAGACAGTGACTGACAGGCTGACATACACGTCACAGTTACAAATAGCAGGTAGCTAGAAATTGAGCAAAAATGTGTTTTTCAAAGATTTCAAAGAAAAGGAAAGTAGACAATGAACTTGTCCCGACACTTCCAAACGAAGCATGCAGAGAAATATAAGAATATGTATTCTGAGCAGAGGGCAAGTGCATCGAAAGAGTTGCTTTCTCAGTTGAAAAAGCAGCAAGGACTTTTCACAAAACTGCATTCAGCAAACGATGGAATCGCGAGAGCTAGATATGTACAGTCCCACAAAATTGCTAAACTTACAGTTGAAGTCGGAAGTTTACATATACTTAGGTTGGAGTCATTAAAACTCGTTTTTCAACCACTCCACAAATTTCTTGTTAACAAACTATAGTTCTGGCAAGTCGGTTAGGACATCTACTTTGTAAACTTCTGTCCCACTGGGGATGTGATGAAAGAATTAAAAGCTGAAATAAATCATTCTCTCTACCATTATTCTGACATTTCACGTTCTTAAAATAAAGTGGTGATCCTAACAGACCTAAAACAGGGAATTTTTACTAGGATTAAATGTCAGGAATTGTGAAAAACTGAGTTTAAATGTATTTGGCAAGCCATTCGCTGAGGACAAATTCATTAAATAATGTTTAATTGACTCTGCAGCAATACTTTTCCCCGACAAGAAAGAGCTGTTTGAAAATGTTTCCCTGTCAATACGAACAGTGACACGGCGTGTCGAGCACATCTAGAGAATATGGAACAACAGTTGAAAGGTAAAGGATTTCACCTATTTCTCATTGGTCCTGGATGAGACCAGTGATGCACGTGACACGGCGAATTTGTTGATATTCTTACGAGGCATAACCCCAGACCTGGAAATTACAGAGGAGCTTGCTTCAGTGCAGTCAACGAAGAGCGCAACCACAGGGAAAGATTTATTGGAGAAGGTTAATAAGTGTGTGGCAAAGCTGGGACAGGAAAAAACGTTGGCCTTTTGAAAAGGATACAAGATCAAGTAGCTGAGCTGAACCCAGATTAGAAAATTATTTTATTCATTATTCATCAGGAGATGCCCTGTAAATGTGTTCTGAAAATGAGCTATGTTGTGGATACAGTCACTAAAGTGGTAAACTTCATAAGCCAAAATCTTTAAACCACAGGCAGTTTGTCTCACTGTTGGAATAGACAGAGTCGGGTCATGCAGATCTCCCCTACCACACAAACGTGAGATGGCTGAGTTTGGGGAAGGTGCTTAAAACGGTGTGGGACCTGAAATCGGAGATTGCTGAGTTTTTGCAAATGAAAGGGAAAGTATGTGGATTTCCCTCAACTGCAACATAAAGAATGGTCAGCTGGTTTTGCCTTTACTATGGACATCATGGCCCTCATGAATGATCTGAATTCCAAACTACAAGGGAAGGGCCTTTTTGCACATCAGATGTAAAGTCTTGTCAAAGCCTTCAAGGGAAAATTACTCCTCCTGACCCACCAAGTAGAAGCCTACAATCACACCCATCTTCCAACACTACTAGACTGTTCCGCTAAGTAGAAGCCAACAATCTCACCCACCTTCTGACACTACTAGTCTGTTCCCTGACATGATGTGGGTTCCTCTCCTTTCACCTTCAATGTGGATAACACTTCCACTGACTTGCAACTTGAGCTTATCGATCTCCAGTCTGATGCAGTGATTGGAGAACTATTCAAAACAAAGTCACTGACGAGGTTCTATGCATCTCTTGATGAACAAAACTTTCCAAAGATTAGAAGTCATGCTCAGAAGATGTTTGTACTGTTTGGGTCAACCTATGTATGTGAACAGACATTTTCAGTGATGGAATATAACAAGTCAAGGCACAGATCATCTCTTACTGACTCTCACCTCTCAGCAATCCTGCGCATAGCGACGCAAGACTTCACTGCTCTAGTCAATGCCCATCAGAGACTTCACTCCTCACACTGATTGAGTAGTTTAAATGTAATGTTGAGCTCTCTCTCTCTTTCTTGTGCATATCCATTAACAAGAGTTCTGTCCGTGGTGCTGAATGCACAGTGTACTTTTCCCTCCATGTAGTTCATTGCATGTTTAATAATGAAAATACCTACGAAAAGGAGAACATGGATGTAGTTTATTTCTGTGCATGTTAAAAAAGTTAAATAAGTAGCATATCTGGACGTGATTTACAGTAGATATATCTGTCAACACAGTCATACACATGATGTATAATCCTGTAATATGATTCTGGCCCGCAATAGCAAAAATATATTGTAATGTGGCCCTCCATGGAAAATAATTGCCCAGGCCTGATCTACACTGATTGAAGTGGATTTAACAAGTGACATCAATAAGGGATCATAGCTTTCACCTGGTCAGTCTGTCATGGAAAGAGCAGATGTTATTACTGTTTTGTACACTCAGTGTAGTTCCTTACCAGTGTGTCATTTTCCTACAGTTTCTAAGCCCTAAATTCCTAATGCCTATCACATTTGTTATTTCCTCACACCCCATCTCAAGATAACGTCAAAACCATGTTCTAATCAAATACATCCCTGAGGGACACTTTCTAGTTTCAAGCTCAGATGAAAAGAGACTGGCAAAATGTGATGGTAAATCTCCAGCTGGCCCAGACAGTGGAATCCTGCCTGTTTGGGGTTACTCTTCCAATTAAGGGAATCATTTGAGCATGACTCTCATCACCCAAGGAAAATGTCTTTATTCTACGTCAGTACTTTGTTCCAGTGGCCTGGAAACTTTTGTGGAAAATCAAATTACTTAGAGAGAATCAACAACAGACTATAATGCATACTGCTGCTCATTTCATAACTACATTTGATCAATGAGGAAGTCACTAAGTCAGTTGAAGTTTACACACGTTCAATGTGTTTTTTTTACCAGTATGAAAGTAATTGACAAAAGAATACATTACCCCAAAATGACAAAAAGACAAAATATAATGTTTCAGAGGCTTGAAGGTTTTGGGTTAATTGTCAAACATTGGGATTAAGGGTATATTGTTTAACTCCCTGATTTGATTTCATTCTATTTTGACAGGGTACATCCTGTAATGTCCTGTACTGGATTAACAGAGTAATGTCAGATTCAATATTTTAGAAACCCAGGTTGAGAAAAGCTGCTGACATACAGTAGTGGGCTGCAGTATACCAACACCATGATTCTTGACACCAGCTTTGATCTAGTATGAGGAGATGAAGTTGTGGCATCTCTGATGCATGGCTGACTCAAGGATCAAACACAATGAGTTACTCAATCAGTCACCTACACATTTTACCTACACACCTGAGTCTACAATTTTGACAAAGCAGGATCCCATGAGGAAATAGTGGGAAGGGTAGGGAAACTGGTCTAAGAGCACAAGGTATGAAAATCACAATCAGACATTTTCCTTAAAATTGCTTTTATATGGAACGTATATTTTAGATTCAAACTCTATTGTGTTCTGTGTAAATCATTCCATATGTAGCCTACACAGATCCAACCAATATGTATACAAACTTGAGTTGAGAAATAATGACAATGGATGCATTGGAAGTCTTACAGGTCGAACATAAAATTACAGTGTAGATTAAAGTGGCCAAAATCAGTTCCAATTTGTTAGTCAAACAAGTCCAGGGCGCGATGATAGGCTGGCATAGACAAAATATGTTGTTTGACCTTATATGGAAAATAATAAAATAAAATAAATAAAACCCTCAGGTGCCAAAGCCTACACATTGCGTGGTATCGACAAGTGGTCATTGCTCTTTCAGTAGGCTACACTCATTGTTTACAGGTGAAGACGAATCAATTGTAAGGGAATGTAATAACAGCTTACTTTGGTGAAGTGCGTCCTAATAGATGGCTCTGGTGACGAGGGACAAGTGGACCCGAAAAACCCGCTATCCACAGTAGAATTCGGTCGAATATGGATGGTTAGGACGGCTACGCGACTGCTATGGCCACAACTAAGTGAGCAGATGTTGTTAGTGTATTAGTGCATTATATAAATCCAAGGGATTAGTGGGCGGGGAAGGGCTTGCAGTTTGCGACAATTACACTAGCACCGCCTTGGTGACAATATTATAGGACAGTTCCTATTTAGATTTTGGGAAATGGAGTGTAATTTAGGGGGTAACGTAATCCATTGGGACAGGAGGGGGGAGGGGGGCCTTCTCGCGTTTGACAGTGGATAATTGACAGAATAGGCTACTACAGATTAAAAATACAATAGTCACGGAATGGTTATCGAGTGGACAGGTGAGGAAGAATACAATGTAGCGAATTTGTCAACTTTGTTACAATATGGGGACAATTTTAAAAAAATCACAGTAGTCTGGTTGACACCTAAATCGAAAACACTGTTGTATTTATTACGCCGATTGTTCTTCTTCTTTAAAAGTTTTATGGCAGACTACATCTATTGGTGTATTGCCGCCACCTACGGGTGGGGTATTGAGATACTACCAAATACAAAAAGAAATCAAAACAACCCCTCCTTCAGTCACATCCCTACACAGGCTAATGTGCCTTTCAGGGCGGGGCATTCGTCGAAAGGATTCATTGTAATGCCTTAGCAGAAAAGAGTTCCAAAAAACCCTCAGCCACGCTCACAATGATGCCTATTTTCTCCGATTTCCGCTGTGCAGTTGATAGCCAAAGTAATATACGCTACAAACCTCATATAACCCAAATACACGCGAGAAGGGAGATACTTTTCATTAAAAAAAACTATGGAATCGATGTACGCCGATTTTGTTGCAAAACGTTTCTCAATAAATTGAACCAAACGGAACCGGGGGAGGGAGCTACCTAGATTTGTCCAATAGAAACTGTCGTTGAATGTTTTGCAACTGTTTGGACTAATGATTACACCCCAGCTCTCCTTGCGCTGTGAGTCACGTGGGTCGCGTCAGCCAGGCTACAATCACAGGGCAGATGGAACACTTGTTTTAAAACTATTCACTTTATTTTTTCAGTTAACCAGGTACTGTCAAGATTTCAAATTGTCATCGTGTGTTTTGTCAGATTGAAAACGGTAATTTATTCTATGATTGTATTCGTACAAAGATTTTTTGGGACAGATCTTGAGCATTTATTTTTTAGATCAACTGGTGATAGGGTTTTAAGCTTGATGGTAAAGATGTTTTACTTTTATTTAATAATCAGGATTTAGATCAGAACAAAATATGCATAATTCATATCTTTATGTATGGTAAATGTTATACATAAATGCAAGTGGGCTAAAGAAAAGCCAAGATTCTTAGTTTTTAAAATGGAATTGAAAAAAAAATACTAAACACCTGTGAAGCCTTATGTATTTTTGTTTAAATGTGTATTACAATCATGTCGCTACACCCCTAATAACATCTGCGTGTGACCAATAAAATTTGATTTGATGAGTTATACCCCTGAGTATAAAGTTTATTTTTTTGTATACTGTGTTGTAAAGTATGACTGTATATTTAGTTATATTTGATGCTAATAACAAATAAATAAAATGCAGGTGGAATATTTAATTGAGACATGGTTTAGGCCTTTATAATTGAATGTTTTTCCATTTTTTTCAAATACAAAAAGTTTAGCAATAAAATAAATTAACACAATACAACATTCCAAACAGGCAGGAATTCTTATCAGCTTTTAATGAAACCACAAATCTCACAAAATCAAAATTTATATGGATTGATAGAAATCGAAGTGCCTCAGTATATGCATATTGATATGATAGCGAGCTATTTACAATAAATCTTAAATTTACAATAAATGTGTAATTCTTCCCCAGTTCTGTGGTATTATTAGTCATCATCAAAGTAACAAACACAACATTCACAAGACTAGTGCATATGAATAAGCGAAAAAGGCAGACAAGTGTATTCATTACATGGATTCTGTTGCAAACGTTATGTCTGTTGCAAAACGTTTTGCAACAGAACCCGTTCACTGCAAACAGATGTTTTGCAATGAAAACTAGTTTCTATTGGACAAATTCAGGTAGGTCCCTCCCCGTTTGCATCACACGGTAAACATTTCCATGGCAAGACATAATGAATACACCCCAGTCAGTTCTTGACTACAGGGGTGTATTCCTTAGGGCATGTAGCAAAACGTTTTGCAAAGGAAAACATTGAAACTAAAACCAGCCCTTCTTATTGGACAAGTTTAGGTCAGGCTGTCCTCGTTTTGACCCGTTTGCTTGCATTTGATTCCTAGTAAATACACCCTAGATTGCAGTATTTAACATCAAAATACATATTTTCCCAGTCTCTCATTGCTCTCTACATTTCTGAATAGTAAAGTGGAGGTTCTAGCCATTAATCCTTCATTAATTATTTCAGAAGTTTTATCAACACTTTGTCCATCTCCTTTTTGTTGACCGTATGCGTATTGTAGTTCATCCATCCTCTAGGAAAAGACAACAAAGCTCTCTATTCATACCAATGACTCTTAACTGAATCTGCACAGGTGACAAAGCCACATAACACTACAAAGAACCATAGCAAGGATCTGAAATGCAAGTCTTGGAGGGATGTTTGTGTGTACCTATGCTCGACAAGCTACTTCGTGATCTCATCTCACTAACCCCATTACTTCAAATCACTTTACAAGCCTTTGATTTGGGTATCCAAAAGAAGTAAGTTCAATACCTTTAAAGGAAATGTAAAAAAAAAAGTTTGAGATGTATACTTGGCTCAACATACAGCCCTCCAGGACCGGAGTTTGAGTTCCATACATGTATGATATCAAGGCACCTAACTGACAGAGCAAAGAGAGCCAGCCATGCAGAGTGAGGAAGTGGATTAAGGCTAGGTTCCAGCTTTGTAGCAGCTCTCAGGAGGAGTCTAGACCTTGGTTAAGCTTCAACTGCTTCCTCTGAGTGTGTGTGTGTGTGTGTCCATTTTTATTCAGTCACCCCCAGAAAATTAATTTAATTCATTTCCAGAATAAGCTGAGGTAAAATGTGTGTGTGAACTTGTGTTCATTAGTTGGTGGTTGGAAGTAAAACCAATCAATAGTTTTGTTCGCAAACGAACAAGTGAGTTACACAACAATCAATAAAACTGCTGAAGTGAAAGCATGCCAGTAGACTATCACTGCTTGAATGATTTAAGCCAGAATAGTCCAAAACTGTTAGGAAAAATAGTATCAGTAAAATCCTTGCTCACTGTGGTGATAGATTCAGGGTCACAAATCACCTAACCTCATCCGGGAACAACATTACAAATCACCCAAGCCAGAGAAGTACTTTATGTATGACTGAACACAAAATATAAGAATAAGCTACATGACATACGGTGGTGTGTTAGTTTTACGCTATTTGACAATGACCGAGGTAAACCAAATTAAAATAATTTCACAAAAACAGAAGTCTTTTGGTTGATGTACATTTTTACATAATTGCTGTGGATAAATGCTTTGGTAGCCTCTGAGAAGAAGTATTTGTTTTCATACAATTGGACCCACTTCACACCAACTATATAGATAGCATCCTAAAAGAAAAAGTTCAACATAGGACACTCAATAACTCAGAAAATCAAATACACAACAATAACTTTACAAAAACATAAGGCATGAAACTCAAGTCCATCAAAAAAAAATATCTAAGTCCACAATCTTCACCAGGACTCTCCATCCACTGCTCCTTTTCCCACCTTTTGAGTGACATTCTTGATCAGCTCTGCATCCCAAGGAGGTACAAGAAGGTCTGTTGTTGACAAAGAGGAAGGTGATGCAATCATGATATTTGTGTGATGCAGTAATGATGGGAAATGTAGTTGGTCCAAACCAAACGTCCTTGCAAACAATGGTAATCCACGTGCTCTGTGTTTATGTTCAGCAGTTCCCCCGATCTATGTGCCTCCCAGGGTTCACATACAGCGGAGCACATCCAATAGGATTCACTTAACCAATCCCAGCATGCATTCCTTCTCCTAAGCAGGAAATAACCCACATTTCCTGGCCCAAGGAGGAGAGAATGCCATGGTAATAGATACAGCGAGCTAAAGAAAACATCGGTCTCAAAGGGGTCCTGAGCTTTCTTCAGAACAATCTGAAGAAATGTGTTGACTTGAAATCCAACAGAGATAGTCTCAATAAAAAAAATGAAAATGTTCTTGGACTTTGCAATGAAGTATGCTTAGATTGCATATATGTTAGCTTTATTATTGATAGATGAGTTTTTGATGAAGTCACACCATAAAGAGAGAGGACTCTTTGTATCTGTGCCATTATAGCATCTGACAGCATGGGCAGTGCCATTAAGGCAATCTCCATTTTGAAGTAGTCAATTTTGGACATGACACCAACAGGTTCACCAGCCAATGATGTTGGAAGTCCCACCCAGTTGACTACATTAAAATGGTGGAAGGCCTCAATGGCGCTGCCCATGCTAATACGGCCTTTTGGCCACTAGAGGCCTCTATAATTCTCTATAAGTCATATATAACTGGAAGCTATGGAGGGGGCAGATGAGTCATCTCATTATAGTCAGCCAATGGGATATTTTGTCAGCAGCAGTGGGGGCGGGGAGAAGGCAGATTATGCTACAATCTTGTTTGTTTCTTTCTTCCTATGACTGATCAATCCATGTTACGTTTAATTTCGCTAAATAAAAAAGGTGTTTAAGGCAGAGAGCAGGGTAATCCTGATTTAGTGCGTCTCCTTCAGGATGCTTACCCTTAACTTTTATTTCCTCTACCCTATTAGTTGGAGACTCTTACACTCCCCCCCAACAATTTGCCTGTCCCTCCAACACCCCCACTCGATACTACCATACCCCCGATTGTCATAGTTTTCCCTCTAAAGCCTTCTATTGGTGTCATATCATCTCCTTAAAACCTGCCCCGTCATAGGATCTTCCCCTGCTCTTGCTGTGTCATAGGCTACATTCAAAATGGCACCCTATTCCCTATATAGTGCACTACTTTTGACCAGGGCCTATGGGGAATAGGGTGCCATTCAGTAGGCAGACATAAGTGTCATAGCATCCGCTGCTCCCTCCTCTCCTTTGTTCAATTCAGGTCAGTCAGAAGTCTCCCCCTCTCTGCTCTCCACCACCCCCAGCCAGGTCATAGTATCTCCTCCACCCCATGGGCAAAGATCATGACCAGGCCCGGCTCCAGGATCATGTCCTCCCCCATATGCTGGTTCTCACAGGCCATCACCACCACCGCCTGTTTCCCCGGGATACGCTTGGCCACGTAATTCTCATAGTAGCGCCGGTTCATCTGCCGCGTTTCCAGCGTGGCCAGGCCGGCGGGCCAGTTCCTCTCGTGGGCATTCTCGATAAGGTCGTTGACGATGGAAGGCGGGCAGCCGCTGTCGATTAGCGAGCGCTTGATGACCGCCTGGAGGACAGCGTCTGGCGTTGAGATCATGCCGCCCCAGCGGGTGACGCGAGCCGGCTGGAGGGAGTTCACCCACCTAGGAGGAGAGGTAGAGGGGAGGATGAGAGGAGAGTTGGGATATTATAATGGTTATTATAATCATCATAATTCATGAATATGCCTCAAAAGTGGAAAGTGTTGCAGCGTAGCAGAGGTCTGCGCAGGACTGATTTGTTCATCCCCCTCATGCAGCTTTTCATACCGCACCTGCCTGCTCCCGCTGGCTTTTTGTCCAACTCCCATCAACAAGAACTGGTACCAAACCCAACCACAGTCCCCCAAATGTTATTTTAGGCATATGTGACACACCTCGCTGAGCAGCAATGGTCCCAGCAATGTTGCACTCTATAGGCAATATTCAAATTTGCAAAAAATAATTCAAGAAATAGGTTAAATTACCAGAGATTCTCACGTGGTCCATTACATTAGGCTATCGGTATTAGGTACTGGGCTACATCAGCCACTAGGCTAGACGTAGTTTGAAAGAGAGTTGAAACAAGAACTTGCACTTTCTCTTATACAAAAAACATAGTTTAACATAGCCTACATTAATAGGAGCGGGACGATTTGCAGGCAGAGACAAATATGGGTGACCGATATTTATTTCCAGTCAATGTAGTAGGCCTAAACTATAGCTTAAATCATATTTAGGAAGTACATTTCCTTGGAAAGATAAGTGCCACGTGCTGCTCCGCCCATGCATATAGCCTGCTCTATTTAAAGACCACATGCGCACCTGATCTAACTAGGCGAGGAGAAGTAGGCTTCTGAACTTGAAGCAGAAAGAATGATGAGTGGACACTTGCACTTTCTCTTACATTTTGCATAGCCTATGACCCACCTTCTCGAAGCGGGACTATTTGCGGCAGAGACAAAAAAAAAGGGTTATTAATATTTAAGCTGATAAAAAGGGAAAGGTGCCTTTTCCTTTTAAATGATAGCATTTTTTGGTGGCACCTTGACTCACGTTGGTTGAGCGCCCTCCACTTCGTTTCATTATCAATATTCATTTCCAGACACTGTAGCCTAATCATATTTATGTTAACTTCCTTGGAAAGATAACTCAGGGTTTTTCTGGATCAAAAAGGGGCTTAGGTGGTGGGCGTGGCAGTTCAGATAACATTTTAGAGGACCCCCCCATCTTGGCGGATTAAATAGACATTGTTGCATTTTTAAGCCAATTTCCTGCAATTCTACACATTTCTTCATGGAGCTGAGAGAAAATGTTGCCGTTTTAAAGCAAATTTTCTACAATCCGATGTATTTTGCCATGGCTAATGCTGTGCTCATTTGCTCAAACAAAATCAGTCATGATATACTCATTGTTTTTGTAATTTAAAAAATACAAAAATAAATAAATAAAAACAGATGGCCAGCCCAAGGATTTCAATGGCAAAAAAAATCCCTGTAACTGTGCCGTGCATCTCCGCCCATGCATTTAATTGAGACCACACATACAGTGCCTTCAGAAAGTATTCATGACCCTTGATTTACTCCACATTTTGTAAACAGGATGCATGTTTTGGAATATTTTTTATTCGGTAAAGAGTTCCTTCTTTTCACTCTGTCAATTAGGTTAGTATTGTAGAGTAACTACAATGTTGTTGACCAATCCTCAGTTCTCCTATCATAGTCATTCAACTGTAACTATTTTGAAGTCACCATTGGCCTCATGGTGAAATCCCTGAGCGGTTTCCTTCCTCTCCGGCAACTGAGTTAGGAAGGACGCCAGTATCTTAGTAGTGACTGGGTGTATTGATACACCATCCAAAGCGTAATTAATAACTTCACCATGCTCAAAGGGATATTCAATGTCTGCTTTTTTAATCTACCAATAGGTGCCCATCTTTTGAGGCATTGAAAAACGTCCCTGGTCTCTGTGGCTGAATCGGTGTTTGAAATTCACTGCTCAACTGATAATTGTATGTGTTGGGTACAGAGTCATTCCAAAATATTAATGTTAAACACTATTATTGCATACAGAGTAAGTCCATGCAACTTGTGAATTAAGCACATTTTTACTCCTGAACTTATTTAGGCTTGCCATAACAAAGGGGTTGAATACTTATTGATTGACAAGACATATCAGCATTTTCATTTTTAATTAATTTGTAAAATTTTCTAAAAACATAATTCAACTTTATGGGGTATTGTGTGTAGGCCAGTGACACAAAATCTCAATTTAAACCATAAAAAAAAAATTCAGGCTGTAACAACAAAATGTGGAAAAAGTAAAAGGGGTGTGAAACTTTCTGAAGGCACTGTATAGCCTTATAAGTGCACTTGATCTTGAATGCCCAACTAAGAGAGGTAGCCTATAGGCTGCTGAACTTGAAGCAGGGAATTATGAGTGTGTGAATAGTGACACAAAGAGGTGATTTTAATACAATAGATTGGCTAACGCATACAAAACAGAAAGATGACCGTTTCCAAATAGCCTTAATCTGCAGGACCAAAAATATTTTAATCCCAAAGTTGTCTGACTGATTGCAGTATGAAAAATGTTGACCGCGCCGCAATGATCTGTCGGGTCCTGCGGGAATGCAGGCCTCTACAGCATAGTAAGTTATACTGTCTGATTGTGAAGTGTGCTGTGCACCACAGTGCTTAATAATCCACTCACTCCAGGATCTCATTGTACTCAATGGTGTCCTCCAAGTTCTGCAGGTTGGGGTTGGCACTGCGGATGGCCCTCATGTACGCCTTCAGTAACTGGATGTCCCGTTTCTGGAGGCAGAGAGGAGACACCACAATGGGCTAGCAGACCATGCTGACACAACATCAACCAGATAGACTCAGATGTACAGGCACTGACACACATAAGCACACTTACAGTACCAGTCAAAAGTTTGGACACACATACTCATTCAAGGGTTTTTCTTTATGTTTGACTATTTTCTACATTGTAGAATAATAGTGAAGACATCAAAACTATGAAATAACACATGGAATCATGTAGTAACCAAAAAAGTGTTAAAATATATTTTATATTTGAGATTCTTCAAAGTAGCCACCTTTTGCACACTCTTGGCTTTCTCTCAACCAGCTTCACCTGGAATGCTTTTCCAACAGTCTTATAAAAGAGTTCCC
Organism: Salmo trutta; assembly: GCF_901001165.1. Classification (NCBI taxonomy): domain Eukaryota; kingdom Metazoa; phylum Chordata; class Actinopteri; order Salmoniformes; family Salmonidae; genus Salmo; species Salmo trutta. The sequence continues at coordinate 37,794,250 of NC_042970.1, read as the reverse complement.
ACATATGCAGGGCACTTGTTGGCTGTTTTTCTTCACTCTGCAGTAGAGGTCGACCGATTAAACCGGGATGGCCGATTAATTAGGGCCGATTTCAAGTTTTCATAACAAATCGGAAATCGGTATTTTTGGACACCGATTTGGAAGATATATATTTTTTTTTTACACCTTTATTTAACTAGGCAAGTCAGTTAAGAACACATTCTTATTTTCAATGACGGCCTAGGAACGGTGGGTTAACTGCCTTGTTCAGGGGCAGAACGACAGATTTTTACTTTGTCAGCTCGGGGATTCCGTTTTTGCAACCTTCCGGTTACTAGTCCAATGCTCTAACCAACTGCCTGACATTGCACTCCACGAGGAGCCTGCATGGCAGGCTGACTACCTGTTACGCGAGGGCAGCAAGAAGCCAAGGTAAGTTGCTAGCTAGCATTAAACTTATAAAAAACAATCAATCTTAACATAATCACTAGTTAACTACACATGGTTGATGATATTACTAGTTTATCTAGCGTGTCCTGCGTTGCATATAATCGATGCAGTGCCTGTTCATTTCTCATCGAATCACAGGCTACTTCGTCAAACGGGTGATGATTTAGCACTGTCGTTGCAAAAAACCTAACCATAAATATCAATGCCCTTCTTCAAAATCAATACACAAGTATATATTTTTAAACCTGCATATTTACTTAATATTGCCTGCTAACATTAATTTCTTATAATTAGGGAAATTGTGTCACTTCTCTTGCGTTCCGTGCAAGCAGTTTGGGCCGCCTGGCTCGTTGCGAACTGTGTGAAGTCCATTTATTCCTAACAAAGACTGTAATTAATTTGCCAGAATTGTACATAATTATGACATAACATTGAAGGTTGTACAATGTAACAGGAATATTTAGACTTAGGGATGCCACCCGTTAGATAAAATACGGAACGTTTCTGTATTTCACTGAAAGAATAAACATTTTGTTTTCGAAATGATAGTTTCCGGATTCGACCATATTAATGACCAAAGGCTCGTATTTCTGTGTGTTATTATGTTATAATTAAGTCTATGATTTGATAGAGCAGTCTGACTGCGCGGTGGTAGGCGGCAGCAGCAGGCTCGTACGCAGTCATTCAAACAGCACTTTCGTGCATTTTGCCAGCAGCTCTTCGCAATGCTTCAAGCATTGAGCTGTTTATGACTTCAAGACAATATCAACCCCCGAGATTAGGCTGGTGTAACCGATGTGAAATGGCTAGCTAGTTAGCGGGGTGCGTGCTAATAACAATTCAATTGGTGACGTCACTCGCTCTGAGACTTGGAGTAGTTGTTCCCCTTGCTCTGCAAGGGCAGCGGCTTTTGTGGAGCGACGGGTAACGATGCTTCGAGGGTGGCTGTTGTCGATGTGTTCCTGGTTCGAGCCCAGGTAGGGGCGAGGAGAGGGACGGAAGCTATACTGTTACACTGGCAATACTAAAGTGCCTATAAGAACATCCAATAGTCAAAGGTATATGAAATACAAATGGTATAGAGAGAAATAGTCCTATAATAACTACAACCTAAAACTTACCTGGGAATATTGAAGACTCATGTTAAAAGGAACCACCAGCTTTCATATGTTCTCATGTTCTGAGCAAGGAACTTAAACGTTAGCTTTTTTACATGGCACATATTGCACTTCTACTTTCTTCTCCAACACTTTGTTTTTGCATTATTTAAACCAAATTGAACATGTTTCATTATTTATTTGAGGCTAAATTGATTTTATTGATGTATTATGTTAAGTTGAAATAAGTGTTCATTCCGTATTGTTGTAATTGTCATTATTACAACAAAAAATTATAAAAAAATAATTTGGCCGATTAATCGTTATCGGCTTTTTTTGGTCCTCCAATAATCGGTATCGGCGTTGAAAAATCATAATCGGTTGACCTCTACTCTGCAGTCCAACTCATCCCAAACTATCTCAATTGGGTTGAGTTGATTGTGGAGGCCTGGTCATCTGATGCAGCACACAACCACCCTTCTTCTTGGTCAAATAGCCCTTACACAGCCTGGAGGCAGTGGCGCCATATACGGGGGAAAGTTAGAATGATTCTAAGGGCCTGTGACTGACAGGGGCCCTAAAACATTATTAGAACATTAGGTTAATTTAATATTGAAGAAAATGTACCTATCATTAATATAACATTTTATTTACAAATTACTGACAAAACTAATGGTTTCTTTTTCCTTTTCTTGTTTTTGGCAAAAAGTAAACAACATCCAGAGAGCCTCTATTGCCTCCCCCCCTCTATTTACATGAAATTATTCAGTCCTGCCCCCAAACCAGGCGCGAACGGTACTTGGCTGTGAATTGCGAGTGAGGAGAGCCAGTGGAGCATCATGTCTTAGCTTCCTAAAGAAAATCTGGCTTCCAAAAACAAAAAGAAAGAAAGAAAAGAAAGACAGGAGAGAGGAGAGAAAAGGGCGACAGTAGGTCACCCAATTTTTCACAAAGGAAGGTGGGTGTATCTGTGAGTGGTGGAAATTAACCTGTTAGCTTAGTCCATAGTTACTTAATATCTTCACAAAAAAATCTGAGTGTTTACATTTCGCTCCTCTTTTAGCCGACATTTAATCAATGCAGGCAAACGTTTAGCAAGCAATTCATACTAAATCAGTTGTCCCTGCCCCTGCCTGGTGCCAGGCCCAACAGATGCAGCTTCAGGCTCAGCAGCCCTGTCTCCCCGTACCCATCCCCTGAACCAGCCCTGTCTCCCCGTACCCATCCCCTGAACCAGCCCTGTCTCCCCGTACCCATCCCCTGAACCAGCCCTGTCTCCCCGTACCCATCCCCCTGAACCAGCCCTGTCTCCCCGTACCCATCCCCCTGAACCAGCCCTGTCTCCCCGTACCCATCCCCCTGAACCAGCCCTGTCTCCCCGTACCCATCCCCCTGAACCAGCCCTGTCTCCCCGTACCCATCCCCCTGAACCAGCCCTGTCTCCCCGTACCCATCCCCCTGAACCAGCCCTGTCTCCCCGTACCCATCCCCCTGAACCAGCCCTGTCTCCCCGTACCCATCCCCCTGAACCAGCCCTGCCTCCCCATCCCCATACCCCTGAACCAGCCCTGTCTCCCCGTACCCATCCCCTGAACCAGCCCTACTCCCAACTGAAGGAGGTGAGCAGCATTGTGTTGAATGACATGTCAGTTGACATAATTACAGGTACTGCAATGCGTTGAGGACAGGAATGTGATTCTCCAGTCAGGAAAAATCTCACTTGACACAGAGGCAGCCAATATCAGAGCCTTAAAAGAGATGCAGGCTCTTAGAGATGGATGGGAGTCTCTCCTGTCTGAGGCAACACTGATTCCTATGCAAATGGATGTTGCACCTCAATTTAGCAAGGAACACAGCCGCTAGAGGAAAAGGAAGAGATTCCATGATGAGACCTCTCAAGAGGAGACAGCTCAGGACAGTGCAGCAACGGTGTTCACTGCTATGGACAACATAAGTGACTTGGACACTAGGATCCACACCACTGCAAAACTTGTAGAATAATTTTCTTCTGTTCTGAAAGTTGGGCAGATTAGTGGAGGATAAAGTCCCTTCTGTGTGCCAACCACTGATCATGAAGTATTCCAGAGATCTTACACCTGAGTTTCAAAATTAAGTAAGACACCTGAACATTGCATATGCTACCACTTTCCCCCCTAACTTGTCCCCTCTTGGTCTCCTGAATGCAATTTGTAAGATGCAAAGAATTTTTGGAGAAGTGTGCATTGCTTTACGTATATTTTGCACACTGCCTGTGACTGTTGCTGGTGGCGTGAGCTTTCAGTAAGCTAAAACAGACAAAAACAACTATTTGAGGTCCACTATGTCCCAGGACAGGCTTTGCAGTCTTGCCATGCTGTCCATTGAAAGTCAGTTAGATAGAAACCTGGACTTCAAAGACTTGATAGTGACTTTGCTAGCAAGAAGGCTCAGCGCTGGGCTCTTGGTGAGTAAGGCTGAGTAAGGGCCAGTGATAACTGTTAAATGGCATGGCTATGGATATTGGATCACTACACACGATGCCCACAGGCTGAGAACAAGACTGAGAACAGACTATATATCAAAGTAATGGCTGGATTGCCATACAATTAGTTGTGCACAATCAAGACCCCAATCTGAAGAATTGATATTGATTTGGTGACCACTTGACCTTTCCTCTAGCGCCACCATCAGGCCTTTTCATTTCCACTTTTACAGCTGCTTATTTTCCAGTTGGTAGGTATACTTAGTTCGAAAACCTGCTGCTGATTTTATTATTTTGTTTGTTATATCATTCTATAGATTATCATTTATTTTAATTGAAGAGGTTAATTTATATTTAAGTAATATTTATTTTAAGTTATTCATTAATGTTGAGAAATTTCCATTCAAGAATTGTACCATTAAAATTACGTGTACTGTTAAAGATGGCCTTCAGCACATTTCTTATAGAGGGTATCAGTCTTGCATCAAATAGTGAATACCACTGTATGCAGAATGTTGCATGCATGTCTGCACAGTGTTATATTTTCGTACAGTAAATATTGGACTACAACAGAGTTGAAACCATGCAAAGGTAGCTATTTAAAGCTTTGAACGGGTCAATTGGGTTCTGGAGGTATGTGGTTACAGCAATTGCGCAGGGTTGGTGTGGTCTGTGGTGGTGTGGCCCAATGTGATATCTTTTCATGGGGCACAAAACCCCTGGCGGCGCCCCAGCCTGGAGGTGTGTTGGGTCATTGTCCTGTTGAAAAACAAATGATAGTCCCACTAAGCACAAACCAGATGGGATGGCGTATCGATGCAGAATGCTGTGGTAGCCATGCTGGTTAAGTGTGCCTTGAATTCTAAATAAATCACTAACAGTGTCACCAGTGAAGCACCCCAACACCTCCATGCTTCACAGTGGGAACTACACAAGCGGAGATCATCCGTCACCTAATCTGCGTCTCACAAAGACACAGCGGTTGAAACCAAAAATCTCAAATTTGGACTCATCAGACCAAGGACAGATTTCCATCAGTCTAATGTCCATTGCTCATGTTTCTTTGCCCAAGCAAGTCTCTTTTTCTTATTGGTGTGCTTTAGTAGTGGTTTCTTTGCAGCAATTCAACCATGAAGGCCTGATTCATGCAGTCTGCTCTGAACAGTCGATGTTGAGATGTGTCTGTTCCTTGAACTCTGTATAGCAATTATTTGGGCTGCAATTTATGTGGCTCGTCACTCTAATGAACTTATCCTCAGCAGCAGAGGTAACTCTGGGTCTTCCTTTCCTGTGGTGGTCCACATGAGAGCCAGTTTCATCATAGCACTTGATGTTTTTTTGCATCTGCACTTAAAGAAACTTGCTAAGTTCTTGAAATTTTCCAGATTGACTGACCTTCATGTTTTAAAGTAATGGACTGTCATCTCTCTTTGCTTATTTGAGCTGTTCTTTCCATAATATGGATTTGGTCTTTTACCAAATAGGGCTATCTTCTGTATACCACCCCTACCTTGTCACAACACAACTGACTGGCTCAAAAGCATTAAGAAGAAAATAAATTCCACAAACTAACAAGGCACACGTGTTAATTGAAATGCATTCCAGGTGACTAACTCATGAAGCTGGTTGAGAGAATGCCAAGAGTGTGCAAAGCTGTCATCTAGGAAAAGGGTGGCTACTTTGAAGAACCTCAATATAAAATATATTTTGATTTGTTTAACACTTTTTTAGTAACTACACGATTCCATATGTGTTATTTCATAGTTTGTCTTCCCTATTATTCTACAATGTAGAAAATAGTGAAAATAAAGAACAACCCTGGAATGAGTAGGTGTATACAAACTTTTGACTGGTACTGCACATACGCACGCACGGACATGCACACACACGTACAAATGCAGACACACACAAACCTGCTCCGCTAGCTGGTGCTTGTGTTCAGCAGAGGCCTTCTCCAGGTCTGCGATCTTGCCCTGCTGTTGCTGCACCACGCTGCGCAGGTGTTTGATGCAGTTATGGCTAGACGCCTCATCTTTAGGCATCTCCAGACTGAGGGGGGGGAAGAGGGAGGACATAACTCAGCAACATCCTTTTAGTGCAACCAACTCACCCACAGCCCCAGTAAACTACAACCTTTAGCCAATACCCTATACCCACAGCCCTGTTGACCCACTAACCCAGAGCCAGTAGCTCTACTCACCTATAGCCTACAGCAGAGTTTCCCAACCTGATTCTCACCCCACTCTTTGGTTGTGTCATGACGTTGCCCTCTTTGGGTACAGCGAGCACTATTCCTCCCCTCCCTCTGCACCATCCCCCTACCTCTGTCTCCCACACCCAGGCTGCTGTGGTCAGAAGAGGTCGTAAATTCCTAGAGAAGATCCTGCCTCATGGCCAGACAGTATAGAGAGAGTGAGTTTTCATAGAGAGAACAAAGGAATTTCTTCCACTTCACCGAACTTGACAACCAAACAATATTCAGGTTCTGGAGAAGGTATAAAAGATCTATGAAGAATCCAGCTACGAACTGGTTGGTTTGGTACAATTTTGTGAAACTCATGGGAGACAATACGGCTACATTACCATAACCATGTTTATAGAAGACTCTCAGGTATGAGACATCTAATGGTTCTAATATTTATTACATCTAATGGTTGTATAAAATAAATGAATAAGGATGAAGCTATTTGTGAGATGATGGGATGCTATGTAATGATGTTAATGTGAGAGAATTGTATTTCTGTTTACATTATTTAGCAGACACTCTTATCCAGAGCGACTTACAAATTTAAAGTTTCACTAAGTCATTGGCATGGCCCCAGGGGCACAGACAGGACCTGGCGTCATGAGACAGCCTCTTTCTATGTCCCGAATAAAACCCCCACCTAGGTTTTCTATCACCAGACCAGCTTACCTCGATAACGAGAGGGCCAAGGTTTGAAAGGAGACCAAGCTTACCTCAATTATGAGATGGCTAAAGGTTGCAGACCATCCATTTCTCTTGCTGAACTTTTAAACATACCACATGGTTAAACTCGTAGACTATCGATACCAACAGAATAAGAACAAGTCTTTGATATTAATTACTAGTCTGCAGCTAGGAATTCGGTATCATTGAATGCAAAGACCGACAACTGCCTAAACATCTATTCTATAACGACATGAATGAATGTCACTCTGAACTATAGAGATGAGAGAGAGATTAGAGATAGATAGAGAGATAGGGAGAGATAGAGAGAGGACAAACTCTCCAAAAGAAACAAACTTTTCAACAGAGATCCCGACGACACACTGAGCGTAAATATATATTGATTGCAATTATTCCCGAATGAGTGAGCGTTCAGGTGCAAAGGATTAGCATTTCAATTGTTATAATTATCAACTCTGTAGTCCCGCCTCAGCTGATATTAAAATATCTGAAAGTTATAACTTTGTAATCTGAATATTTTCCTTGGTGCCCCGACTTCCTAGTTAATTACAGTTACATGATTAATCAGTTTGATCACCTAATAATTAGAGTTATTTGATAAATAAGTCTTCAGTTTTAATGATGCCAAAGACAAGACAGTTGTGCTCATACTCCCTCATATAGATGACATTCAGTTTCACAGCTTTGCCTATATCATTTAAATGATAAACACAACATGCTCCAAAAATAGAGCTTTGGTGAACGCCTTCGTTGGCGCCAACCCCACTCACCCGCAGCCCTGCTTGCACTGGACGGGCCTCTTGGGGTTGTGCTGGCAGTCCCTGAGGTGCGACTGCAGCTGGTCCAGGCGCAGCACGGCAACGCAGCCAAAGCCGGCGTTGTCGCAGTTGATTTGCAGCTTGGAGAGCATGTTGCGCATGATGCGGGGCACGGGGCGCAGGTGGGCCAGCGTCACCACGCTGCGGTCCACGGGGCATATCTGCTGCTGCGAGAACCACTGGGTGATGCAGGCATTGCAGAAGGCGTGCTCACAGTGAGGGGCCTAAGGGAGGGAGAAGGAGAGACACAGAGGAAGAAATGGAGAGCAAATGCTAAATGACCTGCTCCGGCAAAAATGAATGTTTCTATTAAAAATATTTTTCTGTCAATATAAAAGCTATAATATGACCATTTTGCTGTTAAAAACATGGCAGAAAGAGACATTTTAATTGAAAGATAATTCTTAAAATGACAAGAGGCAGAGGGCATGATAAAAAAGCTAAAGCCATTAGCAGTGAAGGAGGGAGTTCAGCAAGTTTGGTTACATTTGGGGATAGTAGTTCTGCTGTGTGTGAAGATCTCATCAATGCAGGGGTGACGGTACTGATGCTAAGCTAGCGACGGGATGGCTAGCTTCTGTTGGCTGCAATAGCCGTTCCCACTACAGTCCCAGCCGCTACAGCCGCTACTGGGTAGCAATGGATTCCCCAGAGACCTTCTTGCCCCGTTTCCCATGCAGTCCCTGGGTGAGTCCGAAATGGAAGCCTATTTCCTATATAGTCCAGTACTTTTGACCAGGGCCCCGATCAAACATAGTCCTAGTCCTGATTCCTTCCACTACAGCAGAGTTCTATGGTGCAGTGCTGCTGATTCATACTGGGGCCCCAGAGGGAGTATAAATTATAACCACCCAGCTCAGCCTTGGGACAGTCCACACAGCAGCACTGACTCCAGCAAGGTCAGCGAGTGCAGCACAGCACACTGACTGGGACTAACACACCCTCAGATGCACACCCAGACTCTTCTATTAAGAGAGTTGAGAACTTCTAGAACTTTGAATAATGTTCCAATTCTAGACAGTTAGCTAGCAATAAATATTCCCCAAGTAATGTCAAATGGGGTAAATGGGGTATGCTCCCATGGTGATTTAATCAGATGCCCCAAAAATGTTGTTCCGCTAACATGGCTGCCATAAAGAACTTTGTGATGTCATGTAAACGCATCATCATAAAGAAACCTCAACAGCCCAAATCTCTAAATACATGGCTCTGAGCACACCTAACCTCTTTATTCCACTCCCTCTCTCCCTCTCATTCCTTCAGTCTGGAAGATGTCAATGCTCTCAGCAGGGCATGGGAATTATACAGCTTTTACTCAGGTCTCTGATGTACAGCGCCTTCAGAAAGTATTCACAGCCCTTGACTTTTTCCACATTTTGTTGTGTTACAGCCGGAATTTAAAATGGATTAAATAGAGATTGTGTGTCAGTGGTCTACACACACCTGTATCTACATAGTGACCGGGTGTATCGATACACTATCCAAAGTGTAATTTATAAATTCACCAGCCCATCTACCAATAGATGCCATTCTTTGCGAGGCATTGGAAATCTTCCCTGGTCTTTGTGGTTGAATCGGTGTTTAACATGCATTGCTGGACTGACGGACTTACAGATAATTGTACGTGTGGGGTACAACGATGAGGTAGTCATTCAAAAATCATATTAAAACACTATTATTGCACACAGAGTCAGTCCATGTAATTGATGTGACTTGCTAAGCCATTTTTACTCCTGAATTTATTTAGGCTTGCCATAACAAAGGGGTTGAATACTTATTCACTCAAGACATCAGCTTTTCATTTTTTTTTATTATTATTTGTAAACATTTCTAAAAACAGAATTCCACTTATATATATATATATATATATATATATATATATATATATATATATATATATATATATATATATATATATATATATATATTTTTTTATTCAGGCTCTAACAACAAAATGTGAAGGCACTATATGATAGTGTACATACCATCTGTCCAGGCCCATGCAGGGGATGCCAGAGTAAGCAGCAGCGCTAGACACAGCCGAGTGCAGACGCAAGCAAACAATTCCAATCATTCCCTCTCTCTCTCTCTCAGTATACTGTATGTGTGTCCACTGAAAGCCCTACGGCAGTTATGTCCACATTCCTTTACTGCTGCCAGCACGCTGTGCAAAGTCCTACGACAGCTCAGAATGTATAGGCTACATTGGCTGGAAGTGATGTTGTACTGCCACACTACCTTCTTGCCGAATTAACCTACCAACGCATGAACACACGCGCCCACAGACTGATGCAATCACACTCACAAAAACACTCCAAAACAAAGAACACTTATTCCCACAGGAAATTGACACACACACACACACACACACACACACACACACACACACACACACACACACACACACACACACACACACACACACACACATTAAGAAATTCCTAGGCTGGACAAATTGATATGTACTATAAAAAGCACAAACCAGCAACTATTTACTCCAAGGGCAAACATGTAGCAAAACAATGCTATCCTCTGCAGGTAGGTAGAATCAATAGTGTCTATTTAAAGCCACTCACCTCATAGTTGGTTTCAGTTTGGGAGATGTGTTTGTTATACTAGTATCCTTACGCTTCATTTACATTAACAGGACTAAGCATCCCCACTCACTTCTTCTAACCCTAGTCCTTTCACCTCTGCCCCATCTATGCAGAGCTCATCTCTCCAAATTGCCTTCTTCCCTCCCTCCTGTCCTCTCTCGCAGTCCTGTCCTCTCCGCTCTTCCTCTTGTCCACTCCTCTCTCCCCCTTGCTGACACAGCATCCCTCTGAAAGCAGATTGCCCTTTAAGCTCTCCTCCCTATCCTTTCTCTCTGCCCATCTCTTTCCTGGCCAAGATGGGGCTATTCTCATGTCTAATCGCTTTCACCTTTCACTAGCAATGAATCGTCATCACTGGAGCTTCATCATAGAGAATCAAATTACAAGTCCAGTGACATACTGTATACAGAAATGCAAAAACAGCATAGCGGTAAGAGCACTGCAGAAAATATGATAATTAAGCTATAAAGCCAGAGGGGGTGTGGTATATGACCAATATACTAAGGCTAAGGGCTGTTGGGCTAATTACAGCATTACCGCAAAAATGGAAGAGGCAAGTGGAAGGGGGAGAAAGTAAGGAACTTGTCTTTCGGCCCAGCATTAAAGACCAAAATTGGTTAAAAAAAAAGTGATAAAAAAAAAAAAGCCAGCTTCATTTAAGGACCAAAAAATTCATAGCTGTCCTATATCGATTGCAAAATATACTTTACAAAAATATAAAAACTCAACATGTAAAGTGTTGGTCCCATGTTTCATGAGATGAAATATAAGATCCCAGAAATGTTCCATATACACAAAAAGCTTATTTCTCTCAAATGTTTTGCACAAATGTGTTTACATACCTGTTAGTGAGCAATTCTCATTTGCCAAGATATCCAGCCACCTGACAGGTGTGGCATATCAAGAAGCTGATTAAACAGCATGATCATTACACAGGTGCACCTTGTGCTGGGGACAATAAAAGGACACTAAAATGTGCAGTTGTCACACAACACAATGCAACAGATGTCTCAAGTTGAGGGAGTGTGCAATTAGGTCCACCAGAGCTGTTGCCAGAGAATTTAATGTTAATTTCTCTACCATAAACCGTCTGTCGTTTTAGAGAATTTGGCAGTACATCCAACAGTCCTCACAAGCGCAGACCACGTGTAACCATGCCAGCCCAGGACCTCCACATCCGTCTTGTTCACCTGCAGGATTGTCTGAGACCAGCCACCCAGACAGCTGAGGAAACTGAGGAGTATGTGTGTCTGTAATAATGCCCAGCCAATCAGAACACATTTTCCCCCACAAAAGGGCCTGGCTCCAAAGTGGGTGGACCTATGCCCCTCCCATGGCTGCGCCCTTACTCAGTCATGTGAAATCCATAGATTAGGGCAGAATTCATTTATTTCAATTGACGGATTTCCTTAAATTAACTGTAACTCAGTAAAATCTTTGAAATTGTTGCATGTTGAGTTTAAATTGTTGTTCAGTTTAGTTGATGTACTGATTTTTGATGTACCGATTCCATGGCACATGGTTTATGAACTGATACACAAAACGACGCTGGATTCAAAATGTGTTTTTTAAAGTAAATTATTATACAAAATTCCTAGCAACCAATAGAATGGTATATAAAAAACAATTTAATCTACCTCAGAATAAAGCTGTAACGTAACAAAATGCAGAAAAGTCAAGTGGTCTGAATACTTCCCGAATGGACTGTAATACCACAGCTTTCAGCCAATCAGCATCCAGGGCTCAAATGACCTGGTTTATAATCCCCTTTGTAGCACTACAAAATAAATGGCCTGCACACAGCCTATAGGACTGACATTCGAGAAATTATCAAAAACTTAGACTGAAATGGCACAGCAGGTGTGTGATCAACGAGCTGACAAGTACTAGATCCTATTTCACTGAAATGGAACTGAATTTACAACACTGACAATTCCTTATTTTTCTGTGAATTCTCAGAGCACTGAAATGCAATCCAATGGCTGAAATGGTGCGGAGATGTGTACGTCACTGACCTGAACGGGCTCCTCTAGGACTCCACTGCAGATGGGGCACAGCAGGTCCTCATCCACTTCCCCCTGGAACCGGGTGACGTCGTAGCCCATGGCACATCACCGGAACCAACTACAACCTGCAACACAGGTAGGGAAATGGTTAGCCTACCGAGTACATACAATCAAACATGACAACTTATGCCTACATATCATGCATGAGCAGGATCATAGTCGACATGGAACATACTCACAGAAAAAAAAAAGTAAATTACTCCACCATGTTTAAAATAAACAACCTATATGTGGCAGCACATTGGAAGGCACTTAGAGATGGCACTACAATTAACGGCTGTGTTACTTACAGTTTAAAAAAAACACAAAAAAAAACTCTTCAACCAGTCTTGCATTAATTAGTTAGCCTAGATTTGGTGTATTATCTTTTGCTCATTGCTAAAAAGGCGCAATATTGGACACCTGATACACAGACAGGAATTATATTGCCTTTGTGTGCCTTTTCCTTTCCTTCCTCAAAAGGCAAGTGCGCCAATCCTCAGCTATAAAACATGGTAACATGAGTCTTTGCTGCTGGTGACCTTTTTGAACGCTGTGTGCTCTACGCACTGAAGTAAGGTCTGAATAAGCGAATACACTGCCTATTCAGCACAGTGGGGAAAGTACTAGAATGAGCATTCTACACCACGTTACAAAAGCAGGCATGTACTGTAATGGCATTGATGACCTTTTTAACAGTTTAGACCAGAGTCACGACTTCAATAAAATAAAAGAAATCAGCCCACTTAGATGAGACGTCTTGCTTGGGCTTGTCATAAATTAACAGAATCTTCTGCACACCCTCTCTGAGGTGATTTCATTTTGGAGATAGCCATCTTGTTTATCAAGTGTCAAGACTGGTTATAAAAGACTCTTACCCACTACAGTGCAAGTGGGGTTTATTTTTGACCAAGACTAGTGGTAGTATGAACATTTGTGACCCGTTTCAGGAAACTAGGCGTATGTCGCGGGTCACTACTTCACAGGAGAGCCGTTTGAACGTAAACATTTTTGTTGTTGATCAAAATGTTTTTTTTTGGGGGGGGGGGGGCAGAAATGCCTTCTCGAACTTGTGAACTTTCATGTGCCTTAATAACGAACGTGTATGCCATCTGTAAATACGAATAAAATTGTTAAATTACGAGCCTAGTTGGTTAAGCCACAGGAAAAGCCAGCAACCTTCCCACTATGATTGGCTGAGATAATGAGTGGGCTGGACATGCCGAGAGATGAGTTTGGATTGGTCTGCCATATAGAACGCTTTTGTCTATTTGAGCTGGTCAGTAGGTAATCCTGTCTAACGCATCTTTTTATTTATGAATCGCTTATTAAAAAAAAATTAACAAAAAGACTTGACTATGCAAGTATCCATTTCAATAGAACTTCACTGCAACAACTGTTTCAGAGCACTCTCGTCCGAGTGTGCAAGAGCGCAGAATAACTGATGAATTTACGAACGCTCAACACAGGCTTAATATGGCTGGTGTCCGTAATCGTTGGCAAAAAAAAAAATTATTGTGGTTTAGTATGGTACCCTGCATCACTGCTCCAGACCAGCGCAAGGCGGAGTTAGAGCACTGATTATGCTTACTGGAAAATACTCTTTCAAAATTAATGGAAGAGGCAAGTGGAAGGGGGAAAAGACAGCATTCAGAGGTCAAGACAGCGCTGCTCTGAGACAAGCATGGGGACTGGTCTTGATAAATCAATGAGATTTTTATTGTCACTGAATCTTTGTTTGGGTATTGGTTAGACTACAATTAGGGTGTGGAAATGTTATGCTCTTAGTACTGTAGCCTACTCCCGACCTGTCAAGTTGTACAGCTCTATATTTTCCTAACGGAAACCCTGAGGGTTTTGTTTTTCGTATTTCTTGGAATAGAAACACCATAATATTAATCAAATTAATTAAGCTACATTTATTAAAATCAATCCCATATACTATGTTCTTACTAAAAAAAAAAAAAAAATTTCAAATTCTCTAGTACAGCCAATATTGAAGACTGTCAAATGCTTCTCAAAGACGCCATCTGGTGGTCAAACTAGCACTAACTAGCATTAATGGCAACAATAGCTGACAATTAAATAACGTGCCATCGAATTCTGAGGCAGCCCGCAAGGTGTGCTGCAGTACGGCGCAACTTTTACAGGAAGAACCACTGTATAAACAAAAGACCAAGTTAAAGCTGACTGTTAGCTAGCTGACGTTAGATGGCTGGCTCACATTATGTTTATGATCCGTGTGTAGTAATGTTCTCAGAATGCCATTTCGTATTTCTAGTTATAGCCTAATGTTAGCTAGCTAACATTGAACCTATTTGGTTAACTTTAGCTAGCTGTGACAAAATCGGTTTGTCTAAACAAAAGACTCCACTTCGCCAGATGATTACATGACCCATCAAGTTAGCCAGGTGTGTCTGACGGTGATTACGGCTATCTATTGTATAATAATGCCAAAATCTGGAATTTGTCTTTCAGCATCAGTAGAACACACCTGACTCTCCTCCACCAGTCATACATGGAGAATGGTTGAATGCCTCCCATCAAAAAAGAAAGCTGGCCCAAGCAAACACAGGTTACACCTGAAGCATGAGGACTTGCGAGTGGTGAACTTCAACAACTACTAGGAGGATAATGCAATCGTGTTACCAGGATGCCACCCAGGACACAAACACTTTGGTGGAAAGCTGATGCCATCCCATGTGACAAAAGCAGCAGTGTGGCGTCTCTACAAGGACTCGATGACAACACTTGGTATGTAAAGCATAAACAAGTTTTGATTATTTAATTGACCTCCAACATGATTGGCACTACTTTTATTGATCTCACATTATTTCTGTATTTTCCAGAGGTACGTGTAGTCGTACTTCCAGTCGTACTTCCAGTTTCCAAGATGATGTTGTTTCTGTATGCAGTGCTGCTGCTCTGCACATTTGTAGGTAAGTGAAACTTACCTGTTAATGATGCATAAAAAAATATGTTACGTTTTACGGTACATTTTATTTTCATTAACTTATCTTAAATGTTCTTTTGTTGTTTGCTGGTGCACTATCCTTCTGACCCTATGCCAGGTCCCATTTACTTTTTAACTCCTCGCAAGTCTGGCTTGTTTGGTGTCTACTGTGAAGGAATACCACAACAAATCAACTTCTTGATTGATGAAGGCATGTCATCCAGCAAAGGCAGCAGCACAGTCAACTACATGCACCATTTCTTCACCAACTAGTTGGAGTTGGGGAAAAACACGTGTTGACCTGAATTGTGATAACTGCAGTGGCCAAAACAAGAACAGGTTTGTGCTCTGGTATTGTGCCTGGCGGACCATGCACAAGATCCACCACAGTCTGGACCTTCACTTCCTGATCACAGGCCACACCAAGTTTGACCCCGACTGGTGCTTTGGCCTCATCAAGCAGCTCTTCAGAAAGACCAGAGTGAACACTGTCTGAGATTGCTGGTGTTGTGAAGGACAGCACTGTGACGGGTCAACATCCCACAGCTGGTTGGACTGGAGGATGGTACGGTGCTGGTAGAAAGTTATGGCTGGCAACAACACCTGACTACGTACTTCAGGCCACTGCCACAGATCAAGCAGTATCAGCGCTTCAGGTGAATATCATTTTCATTGCATGAGATTCTTCTTCTTATCTTAACTTGGGAGGTGATTTGATGTTGTGCAAGTTTGTAATGTCTTTATTTCCTGTTTTACAGCTTCGATGCTCTGGAGCCTGGTGTTTTCGCCAAGGAGCGTTCGGACTCAGGTCGGGACCAGGTTTCAGCTGTTGCGCAACGCTGACATCCTTCCTCCCATAGATGGTCTGCCTGTACAAGCACCACCTGGACTGGACACAGCTCGACAAACTTATGTTTTTGAGAAGATCAGGGAGTTTTGTGATGAAAAGGCTATGGACATCACATCTATTTTTGATATTGCTACTATGCAAGTAACCATTTGGCTGTACCGTTTATACCCTCTGTAGAAACCCATCCACTTGGCAATATGTGGCTGGGGGTTATAGCATTTCTTTCACATGACCCATCAATTTAGACAAGTGTGCCTGGGTAAGCATCATCTAATTTATAAAATATTTTATCTGGACACTTTGTTTACCTGGAATTTTTCCTTATTGTAGGCTACTTTGTCTTAATCTTTA
Source organism: Salmo trutta (assembly GCF_901001165.1). Lineage (NCBI taxonomy): Eukaryota > Metazoa > Chordata > Actinopteri > Salmoniformes > Salmonidae > Salmo > Salmo trutta. Next base: position 37,777,720 of record NC_042970.1, on the reverse strand, counting down.
CTTTTAGTCTTAATCTTTACTACACTACTCACTTTTTAGCACATGACCTCACATGTGAATCCTTAAAAGACATGGGTGGGGCTGGCTTAAGAGGGTGTGAACAATGCTGAATGGGTGTCGACAAAGGAGAGCTCTCCAGTAGGTACAAAAACATTGAAAGAACATTCTCAAAAGTGAGTTTACAAGTTTGTCAACTTTCAAAGCATAATTACTTTCCCATTATTCCTCAAATGCAGTGTATGATATACCATTTTGTAGCTCAGTCTACTTTTATCCAATGTAAAAAACAACTTAACATTTTGCTACATAAGACCGATTTGAGTCAGTCGGTTAATATTTATGGTGTGGATACTTCTTAGGCATCAGTGCACTTTGAAATAACTACCTGGATTGGTCAAATGCTACTCCATTGAGTTGGAGGATGGATTGCATTTGCCAGAAGATACCGAACATACCGTTATGCTCGATGCACGTTTACACAGATGCACTGCGGTTGGAACTCAATCATGGTTACATTAAGACACCGTGGAGCCCGCGCGAGAAAACATACCTCAATGCAGGGATGGGATATGCCACTGTACTCCAAATGTTAACTTTATGCACACTGCTTCATTGAGAAGATTGAAATACTGCTTGTTTTCCCAGAAAACTGCCCTTTTTGTCCTCATGCTAGCTAGCAGTGGGCAACGCAGCCATTTTGCAATGGCAGCGTCAGCTAATGGTCCTTGCTGTCGGAAATCCTTGGGGACATCAAGGATTCCAGATAGTACTAACAATTTCATAATGGCCGAGGTGGCTACTGCTAGCTAGCAGATGACGAAAAGCCAGTTTTCCATGAAAACTAACAGTATTTCAATGTTTTCAATGGAGCAGTGTGGATTAAGACACAATTTGGAGTAGTGGCATAAAGTGCCTTTAGAAAGTATTCACACCCCTTGACTTTTCCCACATTTTGATATGTTACAGCCTGAATTCAAAATGTATTAAAAGTGAGAGAAAACAAAATAGTCACTGGTCTGCACATAATACCCCATAATGTCAAAGGTGAATGTTTACTTGATTATTTTCACAAATTAATAAAACATGAAAATGCTGAAATGTATGTAATCAACCCCTTTGATATGGCAAGCTTAAATAAGTGCAGGAGTAAAAATGTGCTTAACAAGTCACATAAGTTGCAATAATAGTGTTTAACAAGATTTTTTTAAGGACTAGCCTCATCTCATCACACATAAAATTATCTGTAAGGTCCCTCAGTCAAGCAGTGAATTGCAAACACCATTCAACCACAAAGACCAGGGAGGTTTCCCAATGCCTCGGAAAGAAGAACACCTACTTCTAATGGGTAAAAGAAAAAGAAAAGCAGATCTTGAATATCATTTTGAGCCTGGTGAAGTTATTACACTCTGGATGGTGTATCAATACAGCCAGTCACTACAAAGATACAGGCATCCTTCCTAACTCAGTTGCAGGAGAGGAAGGAAACCGCTAAGGGATTTCACCATGAGACCAGTGGTGACCTTAAAATAGTTAGAGTTTAATGGTTGTGATAGGAGAAAACTGAGGATGGCTCAACAACATTGTAGTTGCTCCAAAATACTAACTAAATTGACAGATTGAAAAGAAGGAAGCCTGTACAGAATAAAAGAGCTCCAAAACATGTATCCTGTTTGCAATACTAAAGTAATACTGCATTATAAAAAAATGTGCAAAGCAATTAACTTCTTCTCTGGAATACAAAGTGTCATGTTTGGGGCAAATCCAATACATCACATTACTAAGTCCACTCTCCAAACAGTGCATGCGGAAAGTATTCAGACACCTTAACTTTCCCTATTTTGTTGTTACAGCCTTATTCTAAATTGATTAAATAAATAAAAATGCTCATCAATCTACACACTACCCCATAATGACAAAGCAAGCAAAAACAGAAATACCATATTTACATAAGTATTCAGAACCTTTGCTATGAGACTTGAAATTGAGCTCAGGTCCATCCCGTTTCCATTGATCATTCTTGAGATGTTTCTACAACTTGAGTCCACCTGTGGTAAATTCAATTGATTGGCACACACCTGTCTATATAAAAAGATCCCACAGTTGACAGTGCATGTCAGAGCAAAGCTAGGAACTCGAAAGGAATTGTCCCTAGAGCTCTGAGACAGGATTGTGTGGAGGCACAGATCTGAAGGCACAGATCTGAAGGTCCCCAAGAACACCGTGGCCTCCATCATTCTTAAAAATTGAAAAAGTTTAGAACCAGTTAGAGCTGGCTGCCCGGCCAAACTGAGCAATCGGGGGAGAAGGCCCTTGGTTGGGAGGTGACCAAGAACCCAATGGTCACTCTGACAGAGCTCCAGAGTTCCTCTGTGATGATGAGAAAACTTTCCAAAAGGACAACCATCGCTGCAGTACTCCACCAATCAGGCCTTTATGGTAGAGCGGCCAGACGGAAACCACTCCTCAGTAAAATGATAGCCCGCTTGGAGTTTGCCAAAAGGCACCTAAAGGACTCTGACCATGAGAAACATGATTCTCTGGTCTGATGAAACCAAGATTGAACTCTTCGGCCTGAATGGCAAGCATCACGTCTGGAGGAAACCTGGCACCATCCATTTGGTGAAGCATGGTGGTGGCAGCATCATGCTGTGTGGATGTTTTTAAATGGCAGGGACTGGGAGACTAGTCAGGATCAAGGGAAAGATGAACAGTGCAAAGTAAAGAGATCCTTGATGAAAACCTGCTCCAGAGCGCTCAGGACCTCAGACTGGGGCAAAGGTTCATCTTCCAACAGGACAACGACCCTAAGCACATAGCCAAGACAACGCAGGAGTGGCTTCGGGACAAGTCTCTGAATGTCCTTGAATGGCCCAGCCAGAGTCCAGACTTGAACCTGATTGAACATCTCTGGAGAGACCTGAAAATAGCTGTGCAGCGACACTCCCCATCCAATATGATAGAGCTTGAGAGGATCTGCAGAGAAGAATGGGAGAAACTCCACCAAATACAAATGTGCCAAACTTGTAATGTCATACCCAATTAGACTTGAAGCACCTTAGGAAATGATTATAGCCTCAACAAAGTACTGAGTAAAGGGTCTGAATACTTATGTAAATGTGATATCAGTTTTTATTTTTTATAAATCTGCAAAAATGTCAAATAACCAATTTTTGCCTTGTCATTATGGGGTATTGTGTGGAGATTCAGGGAAAAAACCCAATTTAATACATTTTCAAATAAGGCTGTAATGTAACCACCGACACCATTCTGTATTCTGTGAATACTTATGTAAATTAGATATTTCTATATTTAATTTGGAATAAATTTGCAAACATGTTTTTACTTTGTCATTAAAGGGCATTGTGTGTGGATGGGTGAGAAAGTATACATTTAATCCATTTTGAATTCGGGCTGTAACACAATGTGGAATAAGTCAAGGGGTATGAATACTTTCTAAAGGGACTGTATCCCATTCTCGCTTTGAGGGACGTTGTCTGAACCATATCTCACGCCGGCTCCGCGGTGCCTTAATGTAACCATGGTGGCGTTCCAACTCCAGTACAGCTCAGTGTAAACATGTGTTACGGTAGGGTCGGTATCTTATGGCAAGATTTGCAGAGACGTATAAAGCCCAACATGTTAAACATGAATTGAATCACTGACTTTATATTAATCAATTATCTGAAATAGTACCAGATCTGTGTCTCTCCATGTGTGCATGTCTGTCCTCTTGCCAGTGTGATATAACCAAAAGATTTTTTGGTGTCCATTACTACACGTTACATAGACTCTTCAACTAACCTGGCATAGGCAGTGCCTCCATAAGGCTAGGGGAACCTAAGGTTTCCCTAAAGTAATTGCATAGCATAATTTGCTTACTTCAAGAAAATCAAATCATTCAAAATAGGCTACTACACTAGAACGCATGATTTTGCCACAGAGGATCATTAGCTTCTTTAAAAGAAAAAATATAATCACATCTTAAATAATTCTGCAAATGCGAGGATGATTGGAATGCTTTATTATAAAAGGTGCATTTTTTATGGTGAAAAATAGCTTACCCAAACTTGAAACCCACATGTTGCCTATGTAACCTGGCATTTTATTTTATTTCACCTTTATTTAACCAGGTAGTCCAGTTGAGAACAAGTTCTCATTTCCAACTGCGACCTGGCCAAGATAAAGCAAAGCAGTGCGACAAAAACAACACAGAGTTACACATAAACAAACGTACAGTGGTGATACTCTTGGGTCTCGATTAGGGAAAACAGTCCTTATAAATTTGGAGGTTATATATATATATATATATATATATATATATATATATATATATATATATATATATATATATATATATATATATATATATATCTAAAAATCTTTCCGAGTTGTCTCTGGTGTTTGTAGAACTACCTACAACTTTACACAGACATTTATAAGATAACGGTTTTATCCAGAATCGAGAACGAAGAGAGTATCGCCAATACCAGGTTAGTTGAAGAATCAATGGCGTAGGCTTGAATGGGGCTTTCCTCTAACGTCCAGTAATGGACACCAAAAATATTTGGTTATATAACATTCTCCGGTGTACAAACAGCAATTTGACCTTATTGTCCACTCACCGGTGTCTTTCCTTCCTTGGGCCAGAATCCTCAGCCCTCCTCTTCATTTAAAATATGGACCACAGACCGCAGGGGCAGAGTTTTGGGAAGGTGAGAGGAGCAACCTGGGGCCACGGTAATGACGTCCTCAGAAAATGCGTCTGGGAGAAACAGTAACGTTATGCAATGTTGTTACTTTTCCTTTAATTTACTTATTAGACAGTCTACAATATGATTAGCAATCAGCGGATGCTCCTCAGATCTGGAAGGAGAGGACCGTCCTCCTCAGTGAATTTCATAAAAAGCGAAACAAAACAAAAAAATCAATATATTTTTTTTATAAAACTATACTAAATATATTGTCACCAAAAAATGTATTAAAACAATGTTTTGCAATGAAGGTCTACAGTAGCCTCAACAGCACTCTGTAAGGTAGCACCAGCTAGTTTACATCCTCCTCTGGGTACATTGATTTCAATACAAAACATAGGAGGCTCATGGTTCTCACCCCCTCCATAGACTTACACAGTAGTTATGACAACTTCCAGAGGACATCCTCCACCCTATCAGAGCTCTTGCAGCATGAAGGATCAGAGAATGAATCTAGTATTGCAAGCATAAGCTACAGCTAGCTAGCACTGCATTGCAGTGGTGAGCAGTTGACTCAAAGAGATAAAAATACACATTTCTTCAAAAATGAAGGAGAAGCAAGAGGGAGAGAGTTAGCTATAGTTAGTAGTATTTTTCTTCTTCAATTTCACTTACTTAGCTAGTTTCGCTAACTCAAACACCCAGCTCAAATTGAGAGGGATACTATGTTAACTAGCTGGCTATCCAACACTGGAACTCTTCCAAGTCAAGGTAAGCTTTTGGATTTATTAATTTGTTGCCACCGGGGCCTGCTGAAGCAACTGCTAAACTGTTTGCTGACTGTACTGCATGATTGTAGCGGGTTTCCTAATGCGTTAATTCTAGTAACCATGTTGACTATGAAGTTAGATAATATGGTAACGACGATGTAGGCTGTGCGTAGCGGTTATGATATGAAGGTTTGGAAAAGTTTTTTGCCTGGTCAGACAGCTGATGTGTTGTGCACTGAAGTCCACAAGCGACAAGAGGAGAGCAAGTAGACTCAAAAAGGAATTACAAGGAGCAAAGTGATCATGCTGTTTGTATGTGGCTGCTATGAAAGTCAACTGTGTTTACCTGTGATCAGGGGTGTATCCATTCTGCAGATTCGGTTGTAAAACATTTCTTAAAACAGAAGCTAACGAATATCCCCAAATTTGTCCAATACAAACTCTCATTTGCAACTGTTGAACTAATTACACCCTAGATCAGCTTTTATCGTCCTCCCTCATCTTAAACGGAACCGACCGCCACTGTACTGTTGCAACGTTAACGTTAGTTAGCTATGCAAACACGGAAATCATCCTTGCCATTTCAAAATGGATTCCCGGCCGTCGATATAACTATCAAACAGTAGTCAGTTGCAAACAGAGGAAAGATTAGTGATGGATACCGATCAGAAAATCTGACGAGACAGCTTGCTAATGTGCAACTAATCAAGCTAGCCACAGCTGACTACGTACGTGAGCTAACGTTAGCTAGTTACTACAGGTAGATAACTGGCACAAGCTGGAATCACACAAGAAAACAAGCAGATAGAGAGCAACTCTAGTGATATGTCGTCGATACCTGTTGATACGTTACCTGTTGATATGACAATCAATGGTTATATTGCCTTTTAAATTACGTTTGGGTTAGCATAATATATATTTTTTTCTTGGTTCCTGTCACCACGTTTCCACGTCCAGCCTACGCCGCTAAGCAACCAAATTGTGAAATCGTTGATAGACAGTTGACTCAACCTATCTTCGGTACGAGCAGTTTCCCTTCTCAGATAAAGGACCTATCACATGATTATCGCATGCGTATCACATATAATCCATGGTCATTGGACACAATTTTGATTGAAACTAAATTTGACCAACAGAATGCCCGCCACTACTGTACTGACGCTCACAAAAAAATGAACAGTAGCTAGGTTTTTATTTTATTTTTTTAACAGTAGCAGCTAGCTCTTTTACAAACAGGAAAACAATACTTATTTTTTTAACTCACTTGTTCCATGGCTTAAAATCCATTATACCGGACAAATCAGCTGTGGACGACAATACACACTGTTGAGGTAATGAAACGTGTAGCTTACGACCTGGCACCCATTTAGCTATAGCTAGCATAGTAACGTTACTGCAGTTTGCTAAACTATAGCAGGGGCGTATTCATTGAGCCAATTCTGTTGCAAAACGTTTCTTAAACGAAAGCGACCGAAACGGGGAGGGACCTACCAATGACTGGATATATGACCTACTTGAATTTGACCAATAGAAACTCTGGTTTTATTTGCAAACCGTTCCGTTTTATAACTGTTTGGACTAATGATTACACCCTAGTTGCTAGACTGGTCTTGCTAGCTACTGTATAAGTAATTAGTCGACCTGGGTTACATACTTGCATTGATCTGATCTTGCATTGCTGTTTAAATTATTACTGTATGTAATATTAAGGCCATGTATTCCTGTATATTTGCTCAGTCTCACACCGAGGTCAAATTACACTGAACAACACAAAGTGTTGGTTTCATGAACTGAAATAAAAGATCCCAGAAATGTTCAAATGCACAAAAATCTTATTTCTCTTAAATGTTGTGCACAAATGTGTTTACATACCTGTTAGTGAGCATTTATCCTTTGCTAAGATAATCCATCCACCTGACAGGTGTGGCATATCAAGAAGCTGATTAAACAGCATGATCATTATGCAGGTGCACCTTGTGCTGGGAACAATCTTTTTTTTTTTTTTTTTTACTAGGCAAGTCTGTTAAGAACAAATTCTTATTTACAATGACGGCCTCCCCCAGATGACGCTGGGCCAATTGTGCACCTTCCTATGGGACTCCCAATCACAGCCAGTTGTGATACAGCCTGGAATTGAACCAGGGTCTGTAGTGACACCTCTAGCACTGAGATGCAGAGCCTTAGACCGCTGCACCACTCAGGAGCCCCTAAAAGGCCACTAAAATGTGCAGTTTTGTCACACAACACAATGCCACAGATGTCTCATGTTTTGAGGGAGCGCACAGTTGGTATGCTGACAAGCATTTCGCTACACCTGCAATAGCATCTGCTAAATATGTGTGTGACCAATAAAATTTGATTTGGACATCAGGAATGTCCACCAGAGCTGTTGACAAATAGTTGAATGTTATATTTTCTACCATACATTTACATTTTAGTCATTTTGCAGACGTTCTTATCCAGAGCGACTTACAGTAGTGAATACAGTAGTGAATTTTTTTTTGTTTTTTGTACTGGCCCCCCGTGGGAATCGAACCCACAACCCTGGCGTTGCACACACCATGCTCTACCAACTGAGCCACAGAGAAGACCGTAAATCGCCTCCAACGTCGTTTTAGAGAATTTGGGAGTACGTCCAACCTGCCTCACAACCGCAGGCCACGTGTAACCACGCCAGCCCAGGACCTCCACATCCGGCTTTTTCACCTGCGGGATCGTCTGAGACCAGCCAACCGGACATGAAACTGTTGGTATGCACAACCAAAGAATTTCTGCTCAAACAGTCAGAAACCGTCTCAGGGAAGCTCATCTGTGTGGTCGTCATCCTGACTAGGGTCTTGAGCTGACTGCAGTTTGGCGTCGTAACCGACTTCAGTGGGCAAATGCTCAACTTCGATGGCCACTGGCACGCAGGACAAGTGTGCTCTTCACGGATGAATCCCGGTGTCAACTGAACCGGGTAGATGGCAGACAGCGTGAATGGCGTCGTGTGGGCAAGTGGTTTGTTGATGTCAACGTTGTGAACAGAGTGCCACATGGTGGGGTTATGGTATGGGCAGGCATAAGCTATGGACAACAAACACAAGATCCTGAGGTCCTTTGTCGTGCCATTCATCTGCCGCTATCATCTCATGTTTCAACATGATAATGCACGGCCCCATGTTGCAAGGGTCTGTACACAATTCCTGGAAGCTGAAAATGTTCCAGTTCTTCCGTGGCCTGCATACTCACCAGATGTCACCCATTGAGCATGTTTGGGCATGTTTGGATTGACGTGTACAACAATGTGTTCCAGTTCCAGCCAATGTCCAGCAACTTTGCACAACTATTGAAGAGGAGTGGGGCAACATTCCACAGGCCACAATCAACAGCCTGATCAATTCTATATGAATGACATGTGTCGTACTGCGAGAGGCAAATGGTAGACACAGCAGATACAGACTGGTTTTCTGATCCATGAAATTGTTGCATGTTTGTATTTTTGTTCAGTGTAGTTTTATGTTGGATATTCGGTGGATATTTGGCTTTCTCTAGTCAATATCTATTGAATAAAACATGCCATGACTATGATATTTATTTATTTTATTACCTTTATTTAACTAGGCAAGTCAGTTAAAAACAAACTCTTATTTTCAATGACAGCCTAGTAACAGTGCGTTAACTGCCTTGTTCAGCGGCAGAAAGACAGATTTTTACCTCGTCAGCTCAGGGATTCGATCTAGCAACCTTTCGGTTACTAGTCCAACTCTCTAACCACTAGGCTACCTGCCGTCTGAATCAGGGGAGGATGGAGAAAAATCCAGGCCTTTTTATATTTGAAATTTGTATATATATTTTTTTGGGGGGGGGGATTTCAATCTTCAATAGCGCATAAACAAAGCCTGCTATGACTATGCAAATGATATATTCTGAATCAGGGGAGGATTGAGGAAAATCCACGCCTTTTTCATTTTATTTTTCAATGTAATTATTTTGGGGGGATTTCAATCTTCATAGCTTTTAAGTGAAGCATGTCTTGACTATTAAAATTATTTATTGGAATCAGGAGAGGATGGAAAAAAAATCCATGCCTTTTTTATTTAGAAATCTAGATATACAGTGTCCTCTGTAATTATTGGGACAGTGACACATTTTTTGTTGTTTTGGCTCTACTCCAGCTCTTTTAAAATTATACAATGACTATGCGGTTAAAGTGCAGACACTCTGCTTTAATTTGAGGGTATTTTTAGGGGACCAAAAGTATTGGGACATATTCACTAATATGTGTATTAAAGTAGTCATACGTTTAGTATTTGGTCCCAAATTCCTAGCACACAATGATTACCCAAAATGTATTACTTTACTAACTTGTTGGATGCATTTGCTATTTGTTTTAGTTGTGTTTCAGATTATTTTGTACCCAATTGAAATTAATGATAAATAATGCATTGTGTCGTTTTGGAGTCACTTTTATTGTAAATAACAATAAAATATGTTTCTTAACACTTCTACATTTATGTGGATTCTATCATGATTACGGAGAGTCCTGAATGAATCGTGAATAATGATATGTCAATGTTAGACACAATGTATTATATATTTTTCCTTGTGGATTTCAATCTTCAATAGCTCTTAAACAAAGTGCGCCATGACTATGGAAATGATAGATTCTGAATCAAGGGAGTAGGGAGAATAATCCACACCTTTTTTGTTATTGTTGTTTCTTGTTTCTTTTTTTTCTTCTGGATTGGATTTTTGTTCATAGCCCCCAGATTCAGAATATATCATTTTCATATTCATGACACGCTTTGTTTAAGAGGTATGAAAAATTGAAATCTGAAATCATAGTTATAAAAAACATTTATACATCTTTGTTGGGGGGGGGATTGTTCTTCATCCACCCCAGATTCAGAATAATCAATGTTCATAGTCATGGCATGTTTGGTTCAATAGTTATTGACGAGAGAAAACCGAATATCCAATGTAAAACAAATTTTACCTCTGTCACACACACATTCTTGTAAAAATTTCAGGGCTGCTTTGGTCCAGAGTTGACTTACACTTTTGGATGCATGACGAGAATCTGAAAGATGACGACCGAGACCCACGTCAAGGACATCAAGCCAGGACTCAAGAATCTCAGTGTTATCTTCATCGTACTCGAAACAGGTGCTAACTCCTTACTAACGAATGTTTTAAATAATCAATTAATGATGAACAGAAACAGAATGTATATAATTATCTTGTAATGCACTCGGGTGGAACAAAATGTATGTAAAAAATTACGCACAATATAATGGCACAACACAGAGGCTTGATAGTCAGAGAAACATCCTTATATGCCACCATGTAGACTAATGATAACAATTCATGTTGGTTTATTTGAATCATGCCAGCTATCAAAAAAACGTATCTGTGTTGAACTTTCCCTTTTCTCTTTCCCACAAATGGACATTTACTCTCCTCATAATCGATGTTTACTCTCCAACTTTCACATTATCTCTCTCAGAACGACCCTCTCCACCCTCTCAGGGCTGGGCGTCTCACAGGCTGACTACGAGCGGTGTAATCTATATTATTAAATTATTGCACCCACACTGCTCGCGTGCGTCAACGAGCGTCTGCATTGCCAAGGGTTAAAATAGAAGTCAGTTCTATTTCTGACGCAGATCGTGCTGCAAGTCCTGCCTCTCCCATCTCCTCATTGGTTTATAGAAGCAGGTACCTACGTGCCATCTCCTCATTGGTTATACCCGCATGGGTGACTGAAGACAAACAAGGTCAGTGGTGGTAAGGCACCTAATTTATGAAAGTTGTCAATCGCAATATAAAGTCAAGAGAAGAAAAGGCCTGGAAGGATGAGAGATGACTAGAAACGATTCGGTTGACCGTTTTATGTGTGGATTAATTGGTGGAGTAGAGGACCTTGTGCATTTCAGGTAAAATAACAACTCAATGTTTATATCCCAGGACAAATTAGCTAGCAACAGCAAGCTAGCTAAGTAGGACAAATTAGCTAGCAAGTGCAAGCTAGCTAGCTAAATTGCCATACATGTTTAATGCTTTTCGATCCTGTCCCCAAATTAATATAATTGGTTCAGAGTTTGTTTTGATATTTTAACCTGCGTGTCGTGATCCCGTTTGGTGTGGGGGGACAAAATACATTTATGCACGATGGTGCACGCGCGCAGCCCGGTTTGGGTTCCGTGTCAGGCTCTGCACACTCTTGGATTGCATTTATTTTTATTGAACATTTTTTTAACTAGGCAAGTCAGTTAAGAACAAATTCTTATTTACAATGACGGCCTACCCCGGCCCATAGGGCGGCGCAATTGTGAGGTGCAGTGCCTTTAAACCGCTGTGTCGCTTGGGAGCATCCTTCCTGGCAGGCCGCTTCTACCAGGTGGCGTGGAGAGGATATGTGTCTGCACCATGTGCTCTCACTACTGGTGTCCGGTTCTAGGCCCTCTCCTCTTTTCTCCTTACACTAAGTCACTTTGCTCTGTCATATCCTCACATGTTCTCTCCTATCATTGTGGATGACACTCAACTACTTTTCTCATCCCCCCTTCTGACACCCAGCTGGCAACACGCATCTCTGCATGCCTGGCAGATATGTCAGCTTGGATGTTGGCCCACCACTTCAAGCTCAACCTCGACAGGGAAGGCCTGTCCGCTCCAAGACCTCTCCATCACAGTCGACAACTCCACTGTGTCCCCCTCCCAGAGTGCAAAGAACCTTGGCGTGACCCTGGACAACACCCTGTCATTCTCTGCAAACATCAAAGCAGTGACTCGCTCCTGCAAATTCATGCTCTACAACATCCGTAGAGTACGACCTTTGCTCACACAGGAAGTGGCATAGGTCCTAATCTAGGCACTTGTCATCTCCCGTCTGGACTACTTCAACTCTCTGTTGGCTGGGATCCCGCTTGTGCCATCAAACTCCTGCAACTTATCCAGAACGCCGCGGCCTGCCTGAAGTTCAACTTTCCCAAGTTCTCCCATGTCACCCTGCTTCTCCATACACTCCGCTTGCTTCCAGTCGAAGCTCGCATCCACTACAAGACCATGGTACTTGCCTACCGAGCAGCAAGGGGAACTGCCCCTCCCTACCTTCAGGCTATGCTCAAACCCTACACCCCAAACCAAGCACTCCGTTTGGCTGCCTACGAGCACTAATTTTGCTGATAACTTCTTTATTGAGGACAAGTGAACTTGCTACGACTGTGATATGTGGTTGTCTCACCCAGCTATCTTAAGCTGAATGCACTAATTGTAAGTCACTCTGGATAAGAGCATCTGCTAAATGACAAAAAGTGTAATCATGAGATATTTGATACTATCCTTGTACAACTAGCTTGTTCTTGTCTTCGTACACCAATCAAAGGCCACTGATTACTTGTCCCTCTTACCCCCTCTCACATAGGACGAGTGACAAAGACAAAGGATGGGTATGAGGTGCGGACCTGTAAGGTGGCCGACAAGACAGGCAGCATTAGCATCTCAGTTTGGGATGAGGTGGGGGGACTGATCCAAACCGGTGACATCATCAGACTCACTAAGGGGTGAGTCATTTATTGAGTCACGACACAGTCAAGTTAATGCCACACTTTATGGACAGAGCTCCAAACCTACAGCCGAGTATAAAATCAACACAGAAATAAAAAAGGACCACCCAGTCATAATTTCTACCTACCAGCATGAACTTACATTCGGATGAATACATACCATACGTTATTAGTCTTTTAATCTTGGATCACCTTTAGATCCTGGGGGGAAATGTATTTTGTCTTGAAATGTGTGCCTTTTCTTTTCTCCAGATATGCGTCCGTGTTCAAAGGTTGCCTGACTCTGTACACGGGTAGATGTGGAGAGCTGTCGAAGATTGGAGAGTAAATTCTATAGATGCTCTGTGCTTAATAACATTTCATGCTACATATACGAAAAGGAGGAGCAACAATGTAAATGTTACTGAGAGATGCATCTAATGTCATAATTTACTGGTCTAAACAAATGCTCACTTAACGTTTTGTTCAGGTTCTGCATGGTGTATTCAGAGGTGCCAAACTTCAGTGAGCCTAACCCAGAGTACTCTAACATGGACCAGATGAAAAACAAGACTGTAAGGGGTGTTTTGAACTTAGGGATATCAGTGTGTAAGCGTCTTATTACAGAATGTTTTACGGAAGGATAGGGGAAAAAATATTATTTTAAGTAACGTTCACCTACGAATTTAGTTCAATGTTTCAAGTACCTTTTTCTTGTACTGTGTGTGTGAACAAATTATTTATTTCCCAGGTAGTCGGTGACCAAGGAAACATACTGAACAACAACAATAACAGCTCAGCTGGTAAGACCACTATCAAAGACCAACAAAAAAATACGAGTTATGACGTCAAAGGAAAGCATTTCGGCAACGTCCTTCGTTAGTGTTATTTATTTATTTTCCTCTGCTGCTTTTAGGTGATTCATGCAACATTTCCACCTGGAAGTCTACCTAAATGTCAATGACATGTCTGTATCAGTAAACTAAAGGAATACAATTCCATGAAATAACAATATAATTTTTGATCGCTGCTTTAAGCTGTAAAGTCGCTTCTTTTACCTGTGAGCGGCTGGTTCAGCCACCTTCAGTGTATACAAACAGCAGTGTATTTGTTTTTTTCCCTTCTATCACTATTTATGAAGATTTATAAATGAAGCATGACAATTTTTTATTCTAGGAAATGAAACTACCAATGGGAACGGTGTAAATTCTCAAGGTTCCGGGAGCTCGACTAATCCTCAACAGGGAGGGCGGGCTGGCAGTGATGTTGGCAGCAGAGCAGCCAATCCAGGAGCAGGAGGGATAGCTGTCAGCAATGGAAAGGAGACTAGACGTTCAGCGAAAAGATGATTGGAGCAGAAGGAAGCAAAGTCCATCCCTCTCCAGAAATGTCAAATGATGAGAGACTAATGCTGCGTTCGAAGTGGAAATTTCCCACAATAGAGTTAGATAGGACTCTAACTGGACAAAACCCATTTTGGCATGAACCATTTTAAAGTAGTCAACTGGGTGGGACTTCCTATGGGTAAGGAAGCATCACATGAAGGATGATGGACAAGTTTTTCACTAGTAATTACCAGTTGGAGGGCTGTTCGTATGTGGTAAACGTTAATAAATTGTATTTTAATTAGGTTTGTTTACAAGGAACAGAGTTCACTAAAGGTTATGTAACAATCAAGAAAAAGTATTTGTGAGAAAAATAATTGTTTTCATTTTCTTTTCAATTAAGCTGCTTAATGGGAAGCCATAATGTGTTTTTCAAAGTCAGGCAGTTTTCCAATGAGATGTCTAAAATATAAAATTACTCTTTTAACTAATGTGCTGAGTAGGCTCTGTGCAAAACGTAGCCCAAACCTGACAGATTGATGTGGAGTTGGATTTTGGTCAATCAATTAGAAATCCTTAATTGCTAGAATCCTTAGTTGCTACATCCATTTTTGGATGTATAAATTAATGATATTGATTCTTGAATATAACTTATAAATGCCTCATGAGCTTAGTTCAACTGTCATACCCCATCAGATTCAGAACCTTGCGACAGCAGCCACACTTTAAATGTTGTACGATTATTATTTTTTTTAACACTGTTCAAACTGGTCTGGAATAGTGTGCTTACATACAACTTTTTGAGTTCTATCATACTTTCACACTTAAACATTGTCCTTTTTTTGAGCTCATAATTCTAAAGTTCCCATTGTGACATAACTCCCAACATTCTATTCACTCTAAACAGTAACTGTTGACACAAATCAGCTACTTTGACCACTTTCCCAACAAAATGATCTGGTACCAATCAAATGTTACAACTGTTTAAGTAACCACAACTACATTTTCTCAAACTTTTTATAAACTGACATTTTTACTTTCCCAAAAAGTTGGAGGTTTTGACATCTTCGTCTACTTCTCTGCTGTTCAAATCTGGAATCAGAAAATGAATTTTCTACCAATTTAAAAATGAGAGCTGTTTTACTAACCGTATCAACTACTTTTCATCTCAACTTTTACAACGGACATTTTGACCACTTACCCAGCGCTTTAGACAAAAACTTAAAGGTATGACATCTTGGTATACTTCTCTGGAATCAGAACAGAATTAACTGCCATGTAATTTTTAACAACTTCCAAATTATAACAATGGGAGAGTGCAAAAGACTTATGCCACACAGCTCACTCCAACCCAATAAACTAACCTACCACTGTCTACATGTTATAGTTTACCTTTAGTACTGGTCTATAGGCTGTATGAGTTAGACAGTGGCACAACACGTTCAACCGAAGATGTCCATTCATCCATATTCCAAGACTTCCTTTAGCTTTGCATTCATCCCTTCATTAGGCATTTCATCCTGTCTCCTTACTTTATGTATCTATCCATTTATATATCATTTTTATTGAGCTATCCATCCAGTCTTAATCAAATGAAAAAGCCATTGAAAATTAAGAAAGAAATGTATGGTTGAAGGGAGGTTACTATAGCTCAAAACACACTTCTAAATGTCTTCCACTAGATGCACCATCATACTTCGCTCCCCAAATGAAAGCCTAAAACATTTCTAATTCCTTATGAGTATTACAGCTTGCATTACAGAATTGTTCTACTACCAATCAAGAGGTATAGTTTTAGTAACCTTATCACCTAATTTATCTAACTTTCCACAGTTTAATTAACCGCCATGGAACTTTTCAGAACTTTCAAATTATATCAATGGGGGAACACAAGATTTATGTCACAGAGCTCACTCCAACCCAATAAACTAATCTACTGCTGCTTGTCTACATGTAGTTATAGTTTACCTTTAGTGCTGGTTTGTTGGCTGCCTTACACAGTACTAAACTGTGGTTTCCAAGTAGGAGAGTAAACGTGTAGTAATCTTATTTGTGATGAAATATGTGAGCCACCCGCCCAAATTATTAAGGTTAATATAGTCTATCAAAGTAACCAGACATTTATATATTTAACTTTGACTATATTTCACCGCTTCACTTAGAATGTTTTAAAAACTTCTTCCATGACCACAAAAATACTTTCAAAGAGCTGAAGCAAGTCACACACTATTTTTTTTTATGAAAAATGACAACCTATTTTTACTCCAATGTTTGTAAACAACGTAAACAAACACTGTAAAGCCTCGTAACGTGGTTAAAACTACACATTTGGTATCATGGATGGTCAGTCCTTGCATCCATAGATCCGTTTATGAATTTGAGAGTGGTTACACTTCTCCAGCCCCATCCCTAAGCAGTTTTTTTTTTTGTAAAGATTTTTGTTGGTACTTTTGACCCCTTTTTCGTGATCTCCAAATTGGTAGTTAGTCTTGTCCCGTCGCTGCAACTCCCGTGAGAGTGTGAGTGAGTGAGTGAGTGAGTGAGTGAGTGAGTGAGAGAGTGAGTGAGTGAGTGTGAGAGAGTGAGTGAGTGTGAGAGAGAGAGCCATGCGTCCTCTGAAACACGACCCTGCCAAGCTGCACTGCTTCTTCACGCACTGCTCGCTTAACCCGGAAGCCAGCCGCACCAACGTATCGGTGGAAACACCATACAGCTGGGGACCAAAGTCAACGTGCATGCCACAAGGAGTCGCTAGAGCGCAATGGGACAAGAACATCCCAGCAGGCCAAACCCTCCCCTAATCCGGACGACGCTGGGCCACTTGTGCGCCGTCATGGGTCTCCCGGTTGCGGCCGGGAGCCCTGGATCGAACCCGGATCTGTAGTGATGCCTCCCCCTTAGCTTTTTAGGTAAACAGGAGCACGCTTTGCTATTGTTTCAATTAAGGATTCTGGCTTTAAAATGTAAAATAAAGAAAACACAAAGTAGATAGATATTAAGCAATAGCAATTTATTTAAACATAACCAATCCTAAGCCACAACACTGAATGACAAGACTCAAATGCTGTAGCATACATTGTATAAAATCGATCAGGTTTCAATGCCTTGGTTTGTTAAGTTTCTCCTGTAATGTCAGAAAGGTCAATGCAGATTACGCCGTTTCACTAAAATCATTAAATCATGTCTTTTATTCATTTTTGTAACATTTTGTAAGAAATAACCATTCAGTAGCACACAATTATATAACAAGGCAAAGTGCTTTCAAGGATTGCATTGTCACAAAACAATGAACAAGTTGGAGATTTGTTCAGGGCTGGAAGGGTATTTGTGTGTGTCTCTTTTAGGGAATAGATCTCTAACCCCTATTACTGTATCTCACATTGCTATGCTTCAGTCAAAAAGTCAAAGGTCGGTTGGTTGGGAGAGGTGATCGGAGTTGTGGTAGCACGATCACAAATTAAGGTCTAGATTTGTTTTTCCTTTTGAAGGCTTAAGGCTGGATGCAATAAGATTTCCCTTCACAAACACCACATGCGACATATATCCATAATTTGACTTCAATAACAGCTTTAGTTATGTTGCTTTTGTAATTAAGTTAGATGCGCACACATTCTCCCAATCTCTGGTAGTTGTACACACAGTTGCAACTGTAAACTAGACTTTTAGACGTATGGCCCAACTTACACACTTACAGTAAAGACCCACCATACTATGAAAAACAGGATGATTACTGGTGGATAAAGGATACTTTCAGGAGGGGGTTTAAAAAGCAATCATAAAGTACCTTGTTGCAACAAGTATCTGAAGGATAGCAAACATGTACCAGAGACGAGGTTCACATGTATGCTACAACAGTTAGACCTTAAAAGAGATTTAATTCGATCATAATACAGTTTGGCTTCACATTCCAGTGGTTGTTGGGATATCATTTTTCTTTCCATGTTACAAGCGCAAGTACACACACACACACACACACACAAAATCAAGCTCACTTTTTTTTGTCTTTTAGATCAAAAGTGATTAATATGCGTTCATATTTTTCAGACACTAGTGAGCTACAAAAGTATTGGGACAGTGAAAATTGTTTTGGCTCTGCACTCCAGCACTTTGGATTTGATACAATGACTATGAGGCTAAAGTGCAGACTGTCAGCTTTACCTTTAGGGTGTTTTCATCCATATCGGGTGAACCGTTTCGAAATTACAGCACTTTTTGTACATAGTCCCCCCAAATGTGTCACTGTCACACTACTTTTGTAGCTCACTGTAGGTGGTTATGAGCTAAGGAGACAAAGAGTAGCTGTGCATCAAGGAGGTAGGCAAAATAAAACATGATCATATCAATTACATTAGTAGTAAAAGTAACTTTCAAAATAGCATGGACATTTGAGGTGAGACCATTTGTTTTAATTTAAAATGTATTAATTGTAACTGATATATTTTTGAGGTAATATGGATTCAAAAATCACACAATCTCATGCTAATAAAACTTATATAAGAAATGTTTACTGAACGCTCTAGAAAATACTGAATGCAGGCATGCTCAAGCTCTTCACCAGCCAGCAGTACTTCAAAACAGAGCCTAAGGTGCCAAAGAGAAAGCATTTCATGCACTTCCACTTCCACACTTTGAACCTCCTAATTTATAGTTTGGCCTAAATGAAGCACAATAACACTTTCATGATCACCTACAGTTCATGCTGAAGTCACATGGGAAGTCATCGGCTTGGCATATTTTATCCCTTCTACGGACTACAACCAGATAGGGACTATTAGTGGTTAAAATATCTGCCTAACATTCAACTTTTTGACCAATTACTAACTTTAACCCGAAACTTCCAAGACGGTGCAAAAAAAATTCAGCGAAACAAGAAGCCAATGAAATTCTAGCAGAGGCAATATGGACAGTCAAAGCACATAATAATTCAAGGTTGTAGCCCGTAGACCGGGCTTGTGTTACATTTTGCTTGGCTGGTCTATTGGAGTAAACAAATCCTAGCGTAATACAAAGCAATGTCCAATGACTTTGAATCAAACCGAGACACCCTCCTGAATAAGACGCTAATATATCCAGAACCAAAATAAAAGGACTACCAACCACCAACGTCAAGCGTTCAATTACACCAGTGCTTTAAATTTCATTCAAAAGGTCTGTTAATGCATATTAGGCTACCCCACATAGCACACTGTACTAGAAAGCAGTAAGCCTAACCTTACGTTATCATTTATTTTCAAATATGCTCAAATGAACAATCAAATTTAAAAGGAGTCAACCAAAAACTGTTACAGGCCATTGCACCAGAATCTTACGTACATCACTTGTGTTTCAAAGGAAATGTATTTCACGTTAATAAGAAAAAAACAATATTCTTTACGGCATTTATAAACCAGGAAGTGGGTAAAGAAATACAATAGACAGGAATGAATACAAACTTTTTCTTTGCCCTTTTTACTGATAGCGGTTCATATTACCGTCGCACACTCTTGACCTCATACTCACTAATGAAGACATGACAGCTAACTGCCCAAATCGTCACACACGAACACACTTAAAAACACAGAACTCTATGCCTACTCACTGTACTATAAAAGTAATCAAAACATTGTTAAGTTCTATGGCATAGCAATCCTTGTCCACAAAATACAATCTTCTTCCACCACCTATTCTTAGGACATGTTGCAGTACAGAGAACAAGCTATACACACACACACACACACAACTAAAGGGGTTGCATACAAACGAGCCTATAAAATGCCTAAGCCACAACTTTTAATTCGTGATCATCTTAAATCTGTTCATTTTGTAGAAGGGGGGGGGGGGGGTTGTACAGACAACAACTAAAACTACATCCCGATCAAATCAACATACCGCTAAAATGGTACTACAAATGTCACAACTATAAGTCTTGCTTTATAATAATTTACCATGTTAATTTCAATACCATTTAGTTAAGTAAATCAACAACAATCTCTACACACTACTCTGTCTGAAGTGCATTTTTAGTGATGTTGTGCTTAGAACACCCAACAAAGTGCACTTGCCAATATTGCTTTTGTTATGAATTCACACTAAAACTCCAGTATTAATCACTACTGGGATTCAACACTATTTCAATGTGTTTTTTCAGGTCCCTTGACAAATATGGCAAGCAAGCAAGACAAAGGCAAGAATCAAACGAGAGCAAAATAAACTACAGTCAAGTTGTACATCCAGAGGGTGTTTGGATTCATGACAACAGCATGAGTGTTTCTTTGTATATTTCTCCAACCAATTAACAATTGCTCGAGGAGTTGAAGCCACAGTGGACGACATGGATGATAAGACTGGGAAGCACTAGAATCACGTTGTGTTTTGAATTAACAACAATGGCTCACTGGCTTCACCGGGTCTGTAATTGTGAGCAGTTGTGTTCCTGGGAGGTGTGACCTCCACTTTTATCAACAATAAGGCTTTCAATTGGCATGAACGGAAGACCATTTTGCTGATGTGTAAAATAAAAACTTTTTTTTCAAGGACTTCTCTATTTGCTCAATGGTTTTGTAAGGACACAGTTTAGTATGCCCGTCTGTATCACGACAAAGTGTCAGTCAGGATTGTATTTGGTGGTAATAGAGGAGCTGAGTTTCGCAGTTTACAAGGTAACATTCTTTAACTATAACAATTTTGACCAGCCATGTGACATACAGTATATGAAGAAATGCACAGAAGTCTCATAAATAAGTTACTTTATGATGTGGATCTAAAACAACTTCCGGTCCAAGACATTTCTCTCCTTTGGTTGCCTATCGAGGCATTTCTTTAATGGAAATACCATGATTCAATATCCTAATTTAACCTTTATTTACCCAGGCAAGTCAGTTAAGAACAAATTATTATTTTACAATGACGGGCTACCCCAGCCAAACCCTCCCCTAACCCGGACAAAACTGGGCCAATTGTGCGCCGCCTTGTGGGACTCCAAATCATGGCAGTTTGTGATACAGACCCAGGATCGAACCCAGGTCTGTAGTGCCTTAGACCAGTGCGCCACCCAGGATTCCTACTTGCATTGCCCCATCCTATGGGTGGCTGTCAAGAAGCAGTCGAGTCATAAAACCATCAAATCAACAACAAAAAAAAAAAAAGTGACAAAAATAGTTGCATAATATGTATCACATTTACTCTCCAATGAGGTCCAATATATCAATAAAATGCACTGGTTTGGGTAAAAATCATTGCGAGACATAACATCTTGAGGTAAGCTGTTCAATGTCTGATAACGGCTAATCAAGTAATACATGAAGGCAGACAATAAAAATTGTGTGGACATTACTATCCACTAAGGAGACAACACCAGTGAATCCCTCTATAGTCTTTTTGGAGGGTCAACTCAGTAACTGTCCTTGAAGAGGAAGAGAAGACAGACAAAATAAAGCAATTGGTGGGCCTACATTGTCTCTGAAGTATTTCAAAGAAGCCAAATACTGTTAGAGAATAAAGTCAACCCATATATCAGTTTGCTTTGAACAAGTTACTAAGCCTTAACTAACTTCAGAGGCACAAGAGTGACAAACGTAATCAAACAAGTCAGGACCAGACAAACTTCAGACAGTACAACATGGGCCACACAACCTGAGGGTTGAATAGCAGAAAAGTGGGGCCGACAGTTTGGTTCAAGAATTTGAATAAGCATGTAAATCTTGTCAACATAGTAGTAGTTGTACAACATAAACAAATGAATAATGAAGGCATAAACATAGCCTAGAAGCTATAAAAATCAAGAATCTTAACATGATCAGACATGCTATCTTCTCTAAGAAACATTTTGTCTACATAGAGATAGGACGGACATGCAGCAGTTGGAATCATGGAAGAACTTAATAGTGTGCTTCACGCATGAATCTGGACATTGAAGATGACATAATTCTGTCAATTTCAAGAGGTGTTTGTTTTGGTGATCAAATGTAATTTATGACTATAAACGTCATGAGATGAATGAATCTCGTTTAATCCATTTAATATGATGTACCGCTTTTTTACATGCTTACTTTTTTGGGGGAAAATTGTAGCCATTTATTTTCAACAAATTCTAATAAAGAAAGCTCTAATTCTGCAGTTTATATTATGCTTGGAGAAGAGGAAATGTTCACTGTGTTCTCTTGATTTGAAAGAATCCTTTCAAAATGGGAATAAAAGAACACAAAAAAAAAGGTAAGTGCCTAGCTATTGCCTTAATCCAATGCGTTTTCAAGTAATGAAGGACATCGATGTCCTAGAGGTAAGTGGGAGATATCCCAGAGGACTACGTTACGGACAGCATCACCATGGTGATCACTGGCATAACTAAAAGAAACCAACATGCTCTTTGTTTCAAACTTCTATCCCTTCCACGCCTAATTTAGAGGTTATTGAATGAGCATGACATAAGTGTTCGATACCATATGAATGCTTTCTCACTAGAAGGACCATAGTGTCTCATCAAGATAAAGGCAGCTACATTAGGCCACTATATCAATAGTGTATGTTCTTCCTATTCTCCAATTTCAACGCGACCCTACTTAGTCTCTCTTCCCACTCACATATCTGATGGCAACATTTTGTCAGTTGCCCAACATCCATAAGTACTCTTAATCTATACAAAACAAACAAAAAGGAATGAAATGAAGATGTGCTGAATCTGTTTCCTTCCAAAGTTTTCAATAGTTCTTTCCAACTTCTCCTGTAACTCAGTTTACAGTACGCCGACTCAACTACTTCTGTGCAATTTTACCATCTTCTACCCTACTACCCTTACTGCTATTTCAAAATACAACTTGATCAGTCTTCCACCATGCACATTCACAATTATCTAATGCTATTCATTTCACTCCATCCACTGGCCAAAGCGCCCATGTCTCTCATTCCTACAAACTGAAGGATTTTGAGAAAGTTGTCCATCTTTGCCATTTGAGCCATTGTAAGGTATTATCGTCCTTAGTCCTTTACAACAACAACAAAAAGTTTCTACACAGATGCATTTCCATACCATACTGATAACATTTCAGATGTTGCATGTGAGACATCAACCAAAAATGGTGTCTAATTGATACATTAGTAAATTCATTAGATGCTATCCAGAATTATAATTCTACCTTCATAAAAAAAGGATAAATTATAAAGGATCTAATCCTCTTAAAAATAATAATAATAATTGTTCCTCTTTGTGCCGAGCATCACACAAATACCATCTCCACTGAGAATCAAAGACAATTCCTTTTTTCGTAGACAAACAGGGATTTCTACGGCACTTGTGAGTCTAGGTAACAGAATGGGGTGTTATTAAGGTAGACTGTTTTGATGGACAAAAACGGACACATTCTCAAAATGTAAAAATCGGTTATGCGCTACAAACAAAATATAGAGTAGAAAAAACAACTATACATCATTTCAGAGAGGTATTGTAAGGCAAACTTGATAGCAGTCCATGGTGAGTCCATGGTTAACAGGAGGGATAGCAGTCCATGGTGAGTCCATGGTTAACAGGAGGGATAGCAGTCCATGGTGAGTCCATGGTTAACAGGAGGGATAGCAGTCCATGGTGAGTCCATGGTTAACAGGAGGGATAGCAGTCCATGGTGAGTCCATGGTTAACAGGAGGGATAGCTCGGCTATTAGCGCTAGTGCCCATTGTTGACAAACAAAAACTAGAGAGGA
Organism: Salmo trutta; assembly: GCF_901001165.1. Lineage (NCBI taxonomy): Eukaryota > Metazoa > Chordata > Actinopteri > Salmoniformes > Salmonidae > Salmo > Salmo trutta. The sequence continues at coordinate 37,753,733 of NC_042970.1, read as the reverse complement.
ACTAAAAGTATCATTCACCAAATGATTTATAAGAGTCAAAACGATTATATTGGAGTGAGGCTTGTACCGCCAAATGTAAGGCATATATGCTGGATGTACCACGTTTTTAGGTTAACCCATCCGCAGAATGCAATAATACCCTTCAATGGCACAAATTAGTTAGCCCTCCCTTCATATCAAAAGATGAAACACAATCCTACCACATCTATGCATGAGGAGGCAGAGGTAAAGATCATTTTTGCTTTAGTTCATTTTTCATTCACTTTTTAACTTAAACAGCGCAGCAAAAGTCAGTTACTCGAAAACCAAAACCTCTGCCATAATTTAGACCATACATTCACGTTTTTTTGTTGTCAGCAATTGACTAATATGGCTTAGTTAAGATGTCTGCAAATGTACGTAATATCTCAAATTTCAGTAAATAGTCAAGTGTTTTTCAGTTTCATCCCCTGCTTTTTGGCAACTCAATGAAAGGCAGCGCAAGTATCATTTTTTTTTGTTGCTGCACACGTGTGCACCCCAAGGTGCGACCATAGACTTTTCACTGCTCTCTTATGCTAACCCCAAAGAGAAACATGCCCCTCCAATTAAAACAGTGCATCTCTCCCACAAGCACATCACACATGATTGTGAAGATCAGTCACCAGTTCATCTAGTCTCATCTCTCCACTGAAGGTATTGTTTTCCCTAAATAGAAGTTAATATCTACATAGGTAACATACTGCATGTACCAGTATACATAAATACACATATAGAGATATTAAATATACAAAAGTGCTTATTCTTGAAATAAGTGCTTTGGGTCAGGACTGAGTGAAAATTGTTGTTTTTGTTGCATCACTGAAAATCTAAAATGCTTTCCGACATTCTATGGCCCCAAAGATCACAATACTAGGTTCATCTATGTCCACAGTGTAAACAGAAGAGTTAAATAGGGAGGGAGGAAATAAAAACTTTTTTTTAAAAGGGGAAGGAAAGGGGCTTGGGTGCAGATCATTAATTTAGTCCTTTAACTCTTTACTCGTGTGTCTTTACACATCCAATTGGTCAGTAAGGGATTCAGTTTCACATTAAAACTTATTCCAAAAAGGGAGATTTGGGTTTTCAATGTCATATCTAACCAGCCTAAAGACAACAAAACCGTAGGCTACACCAAATCCACAGTCAATGAAATGTCCCACCGTTACTCAATAGAGGACAACAAAAAAATGATGGGATCTAGTAAGTTCCTATTCTCTCATTTAAACCAAGCCAACGATTAGAATTAACATAGCAATTCACCCTAGAACATTATTAAATGGCTTACTATTCAATGTGATCTCACCTCATCGAACTGGGCCTAAACCTTATCTGACATCATATAAAAAGGCTTATGTAAAATGCCACAAAAATTTCAGGTAGCTTAATACAATCATTTTTTTCTGCATATTAGTATAAATATGAGGAACAACGACACTGGTTTTGGATTTTGCTATTCCTACATCATGTAAAGGATATTGACTTTGTCGTCTTATTCTTTCTTAAAAGGCTTTGACATTAAAAACCTTGTGGAACACCATTACTGGCATCTGAATAGGTGCAAGATAAGCGTTTACATTTTTAAGATTCTCTATTTTTTTTGCCTTTTTTAAAACACAGTTCCTTCCCAGCCCTATGACAGAATGCACCAGGAGCTGACAACGAATCTCAGGCTGCAATACGATTCACAAATTGTTTTTTTTCTTCTTAATATAATGAATAGTATGTACATCTAAGGAGATGTGCAAAATGATTTCGATATTCCATTCAAAAGAGAACAATTCTAGGTTACACAAATTGATAATAGGAATGAGGCATATCCACAGAGAAATAACAACGTAACGGAGAAAGGGGGTTAAGGTTGTCAGTGTAGAACACAATGGAGGTATTTCTACCAGATATGTCAACATGGCGTTCTTGTTGCCGCGAAAGAGAAATGGGAGCACACGTACTTCAAAACGGGTGTAAAGAAATCCTCAATTACTTTTAGGATTCTTTGACATTCAAATAAATAAAAACCTGAAAGACACTTCTTAAAAACAACTTCAGAAAAAAAGCATTTACTTATAAATAAAAAGCCCTTGTGATGCTGATTGTCATCTCAAAAAATAAAAAGGAAAAAAAAAGTAGCTGTCCATACATAACCGTACCAACATAATATAAATATTTGGGTTTTTGTGTCAGCCATACTTTGTCAATATGGTGTACTGTTAAGAGAAAAGATATGCATCGGTACAGTAACACTACTTGTGCAATTTTGCCATCTAACTACATTTATGTAATATCGAAAACACAGATACAAAGCAGGCTAATGCATAATGTTACAGTACACCATGGATTTAAAAATACTTTTTCCTGTTAAAATATTCAAACTAGTTTATGAATGTTTGACTAGGGCCAAATGCTAATAAAGATTGATTTTGTAATACATTTTTTTGGGGGGGGAATCTCTACAATCTCAAGAAAACAATTACAACGGAGTGAACATCATTTTGAATTCTGTTCAGATGAACATAACTAACAATCTTCATAAATAGCGTAATCAACTGACACCCTTAAAACTAAACTGATTCAACTACTGTGCAAAAGGCGGCAGAGAAGCGTTCAACAGAAATGAATGGATCTATAGTGTGGCCCAAACAGAGGTCAATGAGTTGCGTTGTTAAAAGCTTTGAGGTAAGTACAAGACGTGCCTAATTAAAATTTAAAAGGAATGCATTTGTGTTTTTGGCTGTACTTTTGACAACTCCCAATGCTATGCCTATCAACGTGACAAGTGTTGACGTGACAAGTGTTGACGTGACAAGTGAGGATTACAGCACATGCCGTTTGATTGTGATTACAGACTTTTTTTTCCTCAAGTATCGCTGTTTGGAAAGAATAGAGAAACAAAAAAAAACACATTCTACCTATTCCATTTGAAAAATAATACTTTAACTTTGGAGGTAGTGCAAATTATTTTCTTGAAAACTTGAAGTCATCCCCAATGTTGAGGTAAAAACATGAACCTTTCCACACAGCAAACTGCATGAAAAGAAAAAAATGCTAAAGAATTTGAAGTCTGTTTGAATATTGCTTCCCAAAAAAATGTACACGCCAAATGTAGACCCGCATTGACTGAAACCGTGAATAGAATCCATGGAAAAGGCAGCAATATTTTAGCAGCTATATTGAAAACAGGTCTTCGCTCTTTATTTTCCTACTGGAGGCATGGCCTTATTGTGCAAACATATTAGACCGTCGATTCACAAGTAAATACGACGACCATTTACATTATGTAAACAAGTGTTTATACGACAGCAACAAAAATAGCTTATGCTGCTCAGTATGTGTGCTAAACCCATTTCTCTTAAAATCTACATTTCATCCTTTAAAAATGTCCCACTAGCATTGTTCTCTTTTTAAATCTTAAATAATCAGGGATCAGGTGGGGGATCAGAGGGCATAAACTAGGTGAGGTTAAGGGGTTGTGGTCGTCTCTCAGTATTCCATAGGCACAACATTGTTAAATATCCAGAAACGTCTTAGAACCGCCTTAATTAAGGTACCAAAAGTATTCTACGACAGTGACGAGCGGGAGTCGGGTTCAGGCAAGACCCACAACTTCTCCCTTCAGTATGGACTCAGTGAGAGGGGGCTAATGCAGAAAAACCCAGCCAACAAAAGTCAGGCATTTACTGGACCTGGTGGATGATGTCACTCAGACGGCCTTAGCCAGTGGGAGGTGCTTGTTGTCGGACTTCTAGGTGAATCAACACCAGCTTGTCACCGCTTGTTTTCAAATCCATGGGCTTCTCTGCAGAGCTCTCAACTCACCCAGACCCTTAACTGTACAGTCAAACCCAGCGACGGTCTATCACTCTCTCCCACTTTCTCTCGTTCCTTCCCTCGCTCTACTACTTCCGTTTTACTCTAGTCTTCGGAGAGAGGCACAGCACTGGAAATACCCACACATGCTGCATATTGCACCAGTTTCAGTCAGAGTAGAAGTTGGCGAGGCACCGTTCTCCTTCTACTAGGTCATCGCTTTCACTGGGATTTTGCGAGGTAAGTTTATTCATTGATGAAGTGCAATATCAAAAATTCACAATAATTTAAATTGAATTTAGAATTAATTTAGACTGTAGCTTATAACACATGCTTGTGAATCTGTTGATTCAACAAAACCGTGATAACTTCATGATGATACAGAAACTCTGCCGGTACGATTCAGAGGGACTCAGTGACGTGCTCTGTCCTGGACACTGGACAGAGGGTGTCTGACCAAAGGCCAGGCCAGCAACGGCAGACAGACGATATGCCACAGAGGAGAGGCAAATAATTGCATATAGGTTTGACTGCACCCATAAGGGATTTAGTTTTTCTTTAAACACTCAGACAAACGCACGCGCACATATACAGACACACACATCCAAACACACACACACACACACCCAAAACGCACACGCGCACTTACACACACATGAATCAAAGTATATTCCTGCTCTTGTTGTGTGTGTTAGAAGGGGGGGGGGGGGTCCCCCGGATCATAGTGGATTAAAGAGGGAAGATCTGGCTAGTTAAAGATATAAGGGGACAGGGTAGGGAGGTCTGAGGGGAACAGGTTGGGGGTTCGCTTCACTCGGTGAAGCAGCCGTCCAGGCCGGCGGTGCTGTGGCGGTCCTTGGCGTAGGCGTGGCGCAGGGTGCCGTTGGGCAGGGGCCCGCAGGTGGTGGCGATGCCACAGTGCTTCAGCAGGTTGAGGCCAAAGGAGGCGGCGGCGCTGGCGTCTTTGGGAGGGAAAGGCTTCATGGTGGAGAGGATCAGGGCCAGACAGTCCGCCACGTCTTTGTTAGGGGCACAGGCCAGGGCCGGGGTGTGGCCTGACGATAGGAGACAGAAACACGCACACTGATTAAAATACATATTTCACATTTAGGAAGAACAAATTCCCTTTTATGGTTCCCAATAACAACCTGCTTTAGTGAAGAGGTGAACATGCATATCAGACACGCTATCCGAAGCGACATAAGAAAATGACCAACACTAACCGACACCGTGGTGACTCACCCTCCTCATCTATAGCCATCACAGCTGCCCCCTGGCTGAGGAGCACCTGGACCACTGTAGCCAGACCGTTCCTCGCTGCGATATGAAGGGGCCTGGGGAAGAGGGAAATGGGATAAACAGTCAATAGACCACCTGGGTAAACAAAACGCTAGGTCTTCACGGCTTTGTATAGATCCCCCAGCTTCAGCTCTCACTCACGTTAACTCCTGGAGTTAGGAGTCATTTAAAAGGGCTGAGTGAGAGATGAAGGTTGGGTTTCATACAGTGTTGAACAGTGTCTTTCATGAAAGGCTGAGTCGCTGTGATGATGATGGTGGCTCACATTTGCAGTGCACTGTTTGTTGCATTGATGAGGGAGGGGTCGCTGATCTCTCCCAGGATTAACAGGGCACACATCTCATGAGCCTGCGGGAGAAAACACATTAAGTAAGCAAGCCGTGTCCGAGAACAGCCTATAAAGGCAAGCGCTCCCGTTTCTGTACGGCAAGACAGCTTGATGTACAAATATACCCCGTATTGCAGGGAAACACATAAAGGTCAGGTTTAGTACACTGGGGTTGAAACATTAGTACACACATGCCATTTCCCTGCCACCTAATAATGCTTTGGTATCAACAGTAATATACATGAGCAATCTGAAAGTGTAAAGCAGGTAATCCAATGATATGTGGACCTGTCATGCTTGTTTTCTGTATAGTTGATAGATGCCAGAGTTTTTAAATAACTTAGGTTGTGAATTTGGCTACAGTGAGTGATCATTCTAAATAACAGTAAACCGTCTGTCAGCCACGAGCGTATGGCGGAGTGTCTTGCCTTGCTGCAGGACTGTGTGTGTGTGTGTGTGTGTGTGTGTGTGTGTGTGTCTCACCTTGCTGCAGGCCAGGTGAAGGGCGGTGTTGTCGTTGACATCCAGCAGGGTCAGGTCTGCCTTGGCCTGGTGCAGCAGGATCTCTGTTGGGTTCACACGTCTCTCACAATTACACATCATCATCATTCGGCTGCAGAACAGTCGACAACAAGCTTCCTCCACTTGCCACGGTCACTAGGAAGGGTTGCTATTTGATGTGGTGTCCACAGTTACGCAGTCCATTAATACATTTAATAAATACATATAAAATAAAAACATAAAATGATGTATACTAAACTAATAAACCCACTAAACGTTCCGTTCTCATATTTACTGGGTGCAATTATTCACATGATCTCATTTCTGGCCACTCACCCACGGCTGCGGTCCGTCCGTTGTCGGAGGCAACCATCAGGGCGGAGCGTCCCGTGGTGTCCACGGCATTGACCTCTGCCCCCTGGACCAGGGCCAGCTGCAGCCCGACCACACTCTCCGAATAGGCAGCTGCATGCAACGGGGTCCTTCAGGCACAGCCCAGGACAGCCACAACCAGACAAACGAGACCGAAGACAGGTAAGCGAGTAGCAAGCTGCAATACACTAGACTTGACAGAGCTCCGTACACAAAGGCATATGCAGAAAGTCAAGGCAGACACACACCTTCCTTTGGCGTCTCTGATGTTCACCATCTGAGGTCCGACCGTCTCCACCAGTAGTTCAGCAGCACCATCATGGCCATTTATTCTGGAAAGGAACAAGACAAACTGTGAGAAAACATCCTCCATCTCTCTGTCATAAAAAAAAAGGACAGCAGCAGCCAGGTCAACATTCTGATGGATTCAACACCAGGTCTCATCATTCCGACAGATTTACGTTTTTCAAAACAGAAGCTCTGATAATAATAGCGGAATCCAGAACCCTAAAGAGCAGGGGGGAACCAGCGACGGTACTCACAGAGCACAGTGCAATGGGGTGAAGGGGTTTCCTTCCTGGATACTAAAAGGTTTGTGTTCAAGTAAAATGTCCAAACAGTCTTCGTGCCCTGAAAGAGACGAGAGATGGAGTCAGACACAGTTTAGAAGTTCTCTCAATGCTATTTAGCCCAATCCCACACTGTGTGAGTTACTCACTGAGGTTATTTGTAGCCTCTCCGGGAAGGTCGTGCGTGTGACTCACCGTGGTAAGCGGCCCAGTGGGTGGGAGTGTATCCGCTGTAGTCCAGCATTGAGTCGAGGGGGTCGGTGCGTGTGGCGCCCTGCAGCAGGCTGCGCAGGAGCTCCATGTGGCCGCAGGAAGCGGCCAGGTGCAGGGGGGTGCGCCCCCGGAAATCCCTGCACAGAGCCGAAGCGCCGTGCTCCAGCAGGGCCGACACACAGTCCTCACAGCCCATCACCGCCTGCAGGAGGAGACAGAGACAGAGTTAAAGAGACAGAACCCTTCATTGACAAGAGAAAGAGAGGACAGAGATAAGAGAGAGAGTTAGAGAACAGTTGAAAGGAATAACTTTCTTGGACAATCACCGCAGGTCAATAGCACACTACATGACCAAAACTGTGTGGACACCTGCTCGCCGAACATCTCATTCCAAAATCATGGGCATTAATATGGAGTTGGTCTCCAGTGAGTGTTGAACCAGAGGACCGGTGATTTTTACTCGCTTCATGCGCTTCAGCACTCGGCGGTCCCGTTTTGTGAGCTTGTGTGGCCTACCCCTTCGCGGCTGAGCCGTTGCTGCTCCTAGACCTTTTCACGTCACAATAACAGCACTTACAGTTAACCGGGGCAGCTCTAGAAGCGCAGAAATTTGACAAACTGACTTGTTGGAAAGGTGGCATCCTATGACGGTGCCACTTTGAAAGTCAAAGAGCTCTTCAGTAAGGCTCCCGAGAGGCGCAGCGGTCTAAGGCACTGCATCGCAGTGCTAGAGGCATCACTACAGACCCTGGTTTGATCCCAGGCTGTATCATAACCAGCCGTGATCAGGAGTTCCAAAGGGCGGTGCACAATTGGCCCAGCGTCGTTCGGGTTAGGGGAGGGTTTGGCCGGGGTAGGGCCGTTATTGTAATTAAGAAATTGTTCTTAACTGACTTGCCTAGTTAAATAAAGGTTAAATAAATACAATTGTAAAAATACTGCCAATGTTTGTCTATGGAGATTGCGTGGCTGTGTGCTCAATTTTATACACCTGTCAGCAATGCGTGTGGCTGAAATAGCCGAATCCACATACTTTTGCATATATAGTGTAGCTTATCAGCAGTTTCTCTAAGTGTCCCATCCACCCAGATTCGATGAATGTGACTGCAGGGGACCCCCATTGGCAATATATTTTGAGATTGGGCAGATGTTATGGTTAGACCAAGCACATACACATGGTGGGGACACTCACAGCTCTGTGTAGGGCAGTGCGGCCTCGCTTGTCGGCGGCGTCGGCCCCGGCTCCCTTCTCCAGCAGGATGTGGACACAGTCAGTGTGACTGCCCAGAGCTGCCAGCATCAGAGCCGTCCTTCGCACACACACACACACACACACACAATCCCAAAGGTTTTACACACAAATAACCAGTAGGAAAAAAAAGGGAGCCTACTACCTGAGAATTGTGTTAAAAAAAAACTGCAAAAACCATCTTTCCTATTCTAGTGGGTGCAAACACGTACTCAACAAACACGTACTCAACAAACACGTACTCAACAAACACGTACTCAACAAACACGTACTCAACAAACACGTACTCAACAAACACGTACTCAACAAACACGTTCTAGAAATGAATGACAGTCACTCACTGTCCCTGTACGTCGGCAATGTCGATGATGTCAGCCTTCTCCCCTCGGTTGACCAGCATGAGCAGACAGTCTGTTTGGCCGTTGGAAGCTGGAGGAGGTGGTGACGTAGAAGGTCAAATATTGAGACAAGCTCATGCACACGCAATGAAGAGCGGGTAACAGAGAGGACTGAAAATAATCGACATAAGCTCATACACACATCCAAACACCATTGTGGATTAGAATCTAACAATCACAAAATCCACGTAGAGTGGAAAACACACACACACACCTGCGACATGGAGTGGGGTCCACTTGTTGCGGCGCTCCCTGAGGTGGCAGGAGACCCCGTGGGACAGCAGGACCTCCAAGCACTGAGCGTGTCCCTTCTGGGCCGCCAAGTAGAGGGCGGTGCGCCCCCCCGCATCCCGAACGTCCAGACTCACCAGCGTCTCAGACAGCACCCCCAACGCCTCACAGTGACCGTTATACGCCTGGGTGGAGGGGGAAAAACACGAGTGTGAGAACGGCGGTGGGTCACTGTGTTCGAGGGACATCACACTCCCACTTCAGAACTAGAACCACACAACAGTCAAACTGAAGTGTGTGAGAGGGGGGGGGGGGTAAATGTGTCAATTCATTGGGTAAGTGTGTTAAATGAATAGTTCACTCCAACTTTGAACTTGCACTGTAGAACTAAGACAGCCATAATTAAACTAATGTAATGTGTTCATTTGAAGTTGAAACAATCTATAGAAAGAGCATAGACAGTACAGTCAAGTAGACCTTCAGGCCAGCGGAAACGAGGCTATGCGGGTGTACTGTACTCACGGCTAAGTGCAAAGGGCTAACTGGAACACTGCTCTCCACGTCTCCCAGACAGTTGAACGACATCTCCAAGAGCTGGGGGGGAAAGAGGGACAAAGACAGGAGTTTGCAACCTGTACATACTGCACCACATGCTGAGATCACTGCACTTCCCAAAGGAAGCGGTACATAACTCAGTCACCTGAGCTTAGCCCTATGAAGAGGAAGTGACAGTAAATTATTTACCGACACCCACTGTCAGCTCTTAAAGGTGTGGCTGAAAATACCACTTTATTATTACAAAGTCCATTACCAGCTTCAAACCAAGTGCAACTTTGAACGCGTCTCGATGCGCTAAAGTGATTTCCTTTCCTCGTCTTCATCGGCACTGATCTGAAAACAACGGACTAGTGAAAGCAACATGGTTGGATGTCTACTAGGACTTTACCGTCACTTGCCCTGTTCTTTCATAGTGCAGATGAAGACGAGGAGGGTCAGCCACTGTTGAAATGCATCCATGATACGACTCATCTTTGCCTGTCTGTCTGCAGCATGCACACACACAAACACACACACACACACACACACACAGGCCTGCAGTCCCTCCTCCCACTGACTCACCAGCTCCAGGTTCTGCTTGTTTCCGTGGGCTGCTGCGTAGTGGACTGCGCTGTAACCCTTGGTGTTCCTCAGAGCCGGGTCAGCCCCGTTATCCAGCAGATACTCCAAACAACTACACATACAGAGGAGACCGTCATGTTAGGTCAACCAACAGGCTTCTGGATACACAACTATGGCAACACAGAGGGGAAAAACTGTCATCAAACAACAAGCCGTCAAATACAATGAACAAAAATATAAACGCAACATGTAAAGTGTTGGTCCCATGTTTCATGAGCTGAAATAAAAGATGCCAGAAATGTTCCAGATGCACAAACAGCATATTTCTCTCAAATCTTGTACACAAATGTATTAACATCCCTGTTAGTGAGCGTTTCTCCTTTGCCAAGATGATCCATCCACCTGACAGGTTTGATATATCAAGAAGCTGATTAAACAGCCTGATCATTACACAGGTTCATCTTGTACTGGGCCACTCTAAAATGTGCAGTTCAGTCACACAACACGTCACAGGTCTCAAGTTGAGGGAGCATGCAACTGGCATACTGACTGCAGGAATGTCCACCAGAGCTGTTGCCAGAGAATTTAATGTTCATTTCTCTACCATAAGCCACCTCCAACTTCGTTTTGTAGAAGTTGGCAGTATGTCCAAACATCCTCACACCCGCAGACCACGTGTATTGCGTCATGTGGACGAGCCATTTGCTGATGTCAACAGTATGGCTATGGTATGGACAAGCATAAGTTACGGACAATGAACACAATTGCATTTTATTTATGGCAATTTGAATGCACAGAGATACCGTGACGAGATCCTGAGGCCCTTTGTCGTGCCATTCATCCGCCGCCATCACCTCATACCAACAGATGCATATCTGTATTCCCAGTAATGTGAAATCCATAGATTAGGGCCTAATGAACTGATTTCAATTGACTAATTTCCTTATATGAACTGTAACTCAGTAAAATCTTTGAAATTGTTGCATGTTGCGTTTATATTTTTGTTCAGTATACATGGGCGGGTTAACTTGATCTGCAAACCATTGTAGAAAATGGTACATTTCTAAACAGTTCCCATCTTCTGAGAAACCAACATTCTTGAGCTTGGTCAGTTGGTAGGTTTGTATGTTTTAAGCTTGATAAAACATCATGGTGAGGGACTTACAAAAAGTCCTCCTTTGCCCTCTCCTCACTCTGGTGTCCGACTGAGTAATGTCTGTCCACTCTGAAACAAAAACAAAAATGTCATTCACATTTTGGAGTCTGGTATTTTTTTGCCCCTCTGTGTGTGTTATCTGTGTGTCTCACCGGCAGAAGGTCTGCGATGCGGCAGCGTAGTGCAGGGGGCTGCAGCCTTTCTGGTCCAGCTCATTCACCTCGGCACCAGCACTCACCAGGGCAACCGTGCACTGGTAGCTCCCATTCGCAGCAGCGTAGTGCAAAGGAGCTCTGCCAAGAGAGGGACGGAAGAGGAGAGAGGTGATGAGTCACACTCACGAGATAGAATAGAATTCACTCAATGACAAAAATGCTATGGGGGAAAACAAGTTTGTTGAATTCCAGAATGAGACCACTCACTTTCCCAGTTTGTCCTTTTTACTCAAGTCGGCACCACTGCTCAACAGCAAGTTAAGACATTCAACGTTTCTGCCGTCAAAGAGAGAACAGAAATACAAATGAGATGATTACACAACCATTAACAAAGCTCTCTCTTCATTAAAAAAATGTGTGTGTGAGCGCGGGTACGCGTGCTCACCCTCCAGAGGCAGCGGCATGCAGGCAGGTCCTCCCCAGGCTGTCTGGGGTGTTTATGTCAAACCCGGCTGATAGCACATACTCGTTGCTTAGAGATGATACAATGCTGTACAGCTGACCTGCAGGAAGTGCGACAGCACAAAACAGGAAGTGTGGTCATACAGGGTGACCACATCAGGAGGTCTGGATGGAACAATGGCCTTTGTGTGTACTGAGTAGGACATCTATTGAAATCTCGGTTTCTGAACATGACACTTAATGAGGAAAAGCAAGAAGTTAAAGAATGTGCTGTACGTACATGCCCTCTCACATTCTCTCTGACACAGAACTACTTAGGTCAATTTCAACGTACACATCCATGAAACATGATCCGTCTCCATTACACAAACAACAATTTCAGTCTATAGACTTACCTGAGGAGAGTAACTTGCGACAACAGTCTGAAAACCCGTAGAGCACAGCCAAATGCAACGAAAACATCCCATGAATCCCTTGCCTACAGAGAGAGACAATAACACAGATGGATACGGGAAGATATAAGACGGGCAAGGAGATCAGATACTGTACCGTCTCAAATATGTAACATACAATATACAATGTTAACTAGAAGAGGAATGCGAGCTTTGCTGCTAGCTCTGTTGAGATGACCGTTATGTTGCATAAGCAGTGGAAGAGCTGATCTTCTGACAACGTTCTCTCAGGAGAGATGTCCTTGTTCTGCCATAAATACTGTTTTTCTACACCTGAATTGTGTCTTTTCTGTAACCTGATTGTGTATATGTGTGTCGGCTATTCTATCCTTGAGGGGACCAAAAATCTTAAAAAGTCCCCACAAGGATAGCAAAACATTTCCTATGTCCCCATGACGACAAAGGCTATTTTAAGCTTAGGGGTTAGGTTTACAATTAGGGTTAGGGTAAGGGGTTAGGAGTTGGGTTAAGTTTAGGGGTTAGGTTAGAGAAAATAGGATTTTGAATGGAAATCTATTTTAGGTCCCCACGAGGATAGAAGAACAAAACGTGTGTGTGTGTGTGTGTGTGAGCAGCGTTTTCCATAAATAAATATAGGATAGCATGCCCCCCCCCCCCCAATTTTCTTTTTTTGCAGATCGAGTTCTATTTTGGTGGCCTCTGGTACATTCTAATGCCTTAATTCCATCCGAAACACAAAGTTAAATGATTGAATACTTTAACAACTTTACTAGGCTTGGGCAGAATCCCGTATAGGCTTGTGCAGATTAGCGTATATACCATATACTGGGTATTTGGAAATGGCCACGGGAGGCTTTTTCAATACCGTCAAACCTATTTCTTTTAAGTTTTTCAATAAATGTGAAAATTTTAAGCAACTTTTTTTTAAGTAAATACCTGCAATCAACTTGTGCAATACGCTAGGGGATAAAGAAAATTGCATTCTTGTCACATCATTTTACATTATGAAGCTTACCAATAGTTCCACAACTGGAGAAAGCGGGAGCTGGTGAGTCCAGCTGTGTATTTGGTTTAACTAGTTAGCGAAGTGGCTGAATTAATAAGGAGACGGGGCATCATATAGTGTGAGCTTTCTGCCGGTTTTGAGAAGTCAAAGCGCTTTGGATTAGTTTTTTTTACTGTTGTTTTATTTTTTACTTACACACACACACACACACACACACACACACACACACACACACACACACACACACACACACACACACCTTTTTTTCACACTATTGGTTAGAGCCTGTAAGTAAGCATTTCACTGTAAGGTCTACACCTGTTGTATTCGGCGCACGTGACAAATAAACTTTGATTTGATTTCCTTGCGTTTTTTTCTCCTTTCCTTTCTCGGCCCCTCAGCCTGCTCCTCTCCTGTTCTCTGAGCGGAGCAGCAGGCCCATTGCCCTAGCGACTCCACACAGACAAAGCGTGTAGACATGCATCTCTTCCTTCAGACAAGCATGCATCAAAACTTTGTTAATTTGACAATGTCTCTTTCACATTCGCTTGAAAAATGTCCAAAGTCACCAAAAATTACATTTGGTAGCTACTATCTATACGTGTGATCTGGATTGCCTATCTTTGCAATTAGTTAATTTTTGTTTGCGCTCGTTTGCATTCTCATTAGCATTCTCATTAGCATATTTAGCTAGCAGCCTCTATGGAAATGTGCTATTGTGCTAATTTTGCTAGCATTCTGTAATAGACACCCAATGGGCTTTATTAAACATTTTAGCACCCCCTTGTGTACTAAAACAGTAATACCGTAAATCCCGGGATGAGAGAAGGACGGTATGACGATATGAAAATCTGGATGTCATCCAACTCTGGACTTTACCTCCCAGATTGGTAAAATTAGTCGTGTTACTGAGTAGAAAGACATTATTTTACAATTAAAATTACTGAAAATGTATGAATTCTGTGTGTTTTTGTTATCGTCTAGGCCTAGATGATCAGGACTATTTTCTAAGTAAGAGAACCATTTTTAACATTAAAACAAGTCATCTGCAAAATATGAATTGCCACAATGATGTTTGTTCTTCAAATGATGCATTTTATTGGCTCTGCTGCTGTGGACAATTAGGGCTCTATTTTCGGCTGGCGTTAAGGCAGTACAAGTGACAAACGCACGTTCAATGGCAATTTTGACCTATTAAAGCCAGCTTCTTTAAGACCAACCAAACGCTGGTTTAAGGGGTAACGCGGGTGGTTATGGCATGCATTTTGACAGAGGAAATGCAGCCCATTCAGACATGATGCACACCGCCCATACGCACATGGAACAAGAGTAATGTGATTTTTATTTGATTAAAAACCAAGCATAGCCTCCCCTCTCAATGAAGGCTGTTTTTTTTGGGTCCTGCCCAATGTAATCACCAAGTAGTCAAGACTGTCGATAAAGGGTTTGGCTCGTGAGACAGCTTGGAAATAAATCTTAAATTACCAAAGTTTTATTAAAATATCAAGTTTAAGAGGAGCAAAACAGTGAGCTGACATGAACTTTTATCTATGTATTGTAAGTAGGCCTAAATTATTTTTGCCATGCAGCTTCTGTTTTGGATGTGCTTAAAGCCCCCTCCATGATGTAGGCTACATGTGTCCATGCCCATCATGAAACGAGAGATTAGGACCTCGGTGAATACCATCTGTAAGATGTTTATAAAATATTATTTGGGGGCAGTATAACGGTGAGTGGACATCCCCCTTTCTTTTTATATAGGATGTGAAACGTTTTGATGTGTATAAAACCTTCCATAGTCTAAGTTGCCTTGTCTGTATTATATGGGTATATAATATATTATATGGGTATATAATACAGACAAGGCAACTTAGACTATGGCAGGTTTTACATCAAAACAGGGAGCAATTATGGTTCCTGGAACTGTATTTAGACACAGCCTATTTTAAAACAAGTTGTTTTGTTTTAATTAGAATTTGATTACCAATAGCCTAGTGAATTTAAGCTTTCTTATTGACTACGTTTGGCATGTCCACAGACGGCAATTTACAGTAGGCCTAGCCCCTATATCAGTGTGAGTTCTATAGCCTGTTGAACAATGTATTTCTATATTGAAGCAATGTAATTAGAACAATGTGGACTGCAAACATTTTGCAAATATGGAGCAGGCTATTTAATGAACTAGGCTATAATTGACTAACATTGATATTGGAGTAGATGACAACGCAATAGATTAAAGACCATAAATATACAACTTGAAGCAACCACATAGTGTATTCACACCCCTTGACATTTGGTTTTTGAGATTTTTACTGAGAATGGATACCAACAACAATACTAACCTAATTGACAGAATGAAAAGAAAGCCTGTAAAGAATAAACATATATCCATGACATGCATCCTGTTTGCGACAAGGCACTAAAGTAATACTGCAAAAAGTGACAAAGCAACTCAAAGTATTCTGTCTGCAGCAAATCCAATACAAACACATTACTGAGTACAACTCTCCAAATTTTCAAGCATAGTGGTGTCTGCATCATGTTATGGGTATGCTTGTAATCGTTAAGGACTGGGGAGTTTTTCAGGATAAAAAAAAGAAACGTAATGGACATAACAAGCAAAATCCTAGAGGAAAACCTGGTTCAGTCTGCTTTTCACCAGACACTGGGAGATTAATTAACTTTTCAGCAGGACAATAACCTAAAACAAGGTTTCCCAAAGTCGGTCCTGCCTGAATACTTTCCGAATGCATTAGTGTTGTATTTTTCAGATCATTTTTTACAAATGTTAGAATGAAAGATCTGTTCAAAAAGAGCCGTTAGTTGGCGAACAACCCATCACTAGGCAACACTGACCAGTCACTGGCAAGACTCGACATGGGCTTAGAATCCCAGGAAAATACAAACAAGATCTTGAGTTTACTTGTTCCGTTGCGATACCATGGAAATACACCTACATTGTATGATTTATGAATAGCAAAGGGATGTAGGAGATTGACTTTAGTCAGTTCGACACCGTTCGGTCGTCAATCAAAGAAACAGTAAATAGCCTATGCGCCCAACTCTGTAGCTGGCTATAGGCCTATGAAACACGCGAAAGAAAATAAATGAAATGTGCCACAAAACAATAATTAAGTGGATTTCAACTCATCGTTAACACTTACATTACATGGGATGTGTAAATTCACTCACAGGAGATGAAGAAGCATCATGCTCTCCCTCCTCCGTGAAAATAAATTTGATTGAAGCCAACTTGATGAACTGCATAAATAAATATTTGTGGAAATACATTGCATTCGGAAAGTATTCAGACCCCTTGACGTTTACCACATTGTGTTACGTTACAGCCTTATTTTAAAATGGATTAAATCCGTTTTTTTTTTACTTCATTAATCTATACACAATACCCCATAATGACAAAGCAAAAAAACTTTTTTTTAGAAATGTTTGCAAATTAAAAAAATAAATAATGAAATATCACATTTACCTAAGTATTCAGACCCTTTACTCAGTACTTTGTTGAAGCACCTTTGGCAGCGATTACAGCCTCGGGTCTTATTGGGTATGACGCTACAAGCTTGGCACACCTGTATTTGGGGAGTTTCTCCTATTCTTCTCTGCAGATCCTCTCCAGCTCTGTCAGGTTGGATGGGGAGCATCGCTGCACAGCTATTTTCAGGTCTATCCAGAGATGTTCGATTCGGGTTCAAGTCTGGGCTCTGGCTGGGTCACTCAAGGACATTCAGAGACTTGTCCCGAAGCCACTCCTGCGTTGTCTTGGATGTTTACATATGGTTGTTGTCCTGTTGGATGGTGAACCTTCGCCCCAGTCTGAGGTCCTGAGCGCTCTTGAGCAGGTTTTCATCAAGGATCTCTCTGTACTTTGCTCCATTCATCTTTCCCTCAATCATGACTAGTCTCCCAGTCCCTGCAGCTGAAAAACAACCCCACAGCATGATGATGCCACCATCATGCATCACCGTAGGGATGGTGCCAGGTTTCCTGCAGATGTGACACTTGGCATTCGGGCCAAAGAGTTCAATCTTGGTTTCATCAGACCAGAGAATCTTGTTTCTTATGGTCTAAGAGTCCTTTAGGTGCCTTTTAGCAAACTCCAAGCGGGCTATCATGTGCCTTTTACTGAGGAGTGGCTTCCGGCTGTCCACTCTACCATAAAGGCCTGATTGGCGGAGTGCTGCAGAGACAGTTGTCCTTCTGGAAGGTTCTCCCATCTCCATAGAGGAACTCTGGAGCTCTGTCAGAGTGACCATCGGGTTCTTGGTCACCTCCCTGACCAAGGCCCTTCTCCCACGATTGCTCAGTTTGTCAGAGCGGCCAGCTCTAGGAAGAGTTTTGGTGGTTACAAACGTCTTCCATTTAAGAATGATGGAAGCCACTGTGTTCTTGGGGACCTTCAACGCTGCAGAATGTTTTTGGTACTCTTCCCCAGATCTGTGCATCGACACAATCCTGTCTTGGAGCTCTACAGACAATTCCTTTGACCTCATGACTTGGTTTTTGCTCTGACATGCACTGTCAACTGTGGGACCTTATATTGACAGGTGTGTGCCTTTCCAAATCATGTCCAATCAATTTAATTTACCACAGGTGGACTCCAAGTTGTAGAAACAGCTCAAAGATGATCAATGGAAACAGGATGCACCTGAGCTCAATTTCAAGTCTCATACCGAAGGGTCTGATGAATACTTATATAAATTATGTATGTTTTTTATTGTTAATACATTTGCAAAAATTTTGAAAAACCTGTTTTCACTTTCTCATTATGGGTTATGGTATGTAGATTGATGAGGGAAATTTTAGAATAAGGCTGTAATGTAACAAAATGTGGAAAAAGTGAAGGGGTCTGAATACTTTACGAATACTTTCCGAATTCATGAAAAGATAAAAAGTTGACAAGATATACATTTGTTGATTGTACCGGACACTATTGTGCCCTTATACGCGTGCCATTATGCATGAACCATATCTCGTTTTCTCTTTATGCTTTGGGCCCACACTCAGCACACAGCTTTGGGGCTTCGTGTGAGCAAGCCCCACAAACAAAATCGATTGCACTGCACATCGTTTTCATGGGCCTTGTTCCGTGTAGACCCGCCGAAGGTGTCGCATACTCTCTGAGGCGGTTGCATGGCACGGTCTGTCGTGAAAAAGTCAATCCCATACCGATCAGATCAAAATGACTCCACATCAATTTCAAACTCAAAACTGATCCTCCATCCGGGTCCAACTCATCTAAATTCTGCACCGTTTGCAATGCTGTCAGTGCGTCCATTAGTTTGGTTCGGCTTTCCATTGTGAACTACACACATTGTATGTTGTACGCCGTGTGTGATTTGACTCTGAGGGGAAATTACATACAATTTCCAGCCTTTCATAATAAAATAATTAGACCGCCCACAATTCTTTAGAATAATTACACTATTGTTATAAATTCAAATCATCTTCACACTCAAAATTCAGATCAATCAAATTCAATCACCCTCTTCACTCTCCTCATCATCCAGTCCAGTGAAGTCACATACACCATTATCAGTTTCTACCTGGTTTCTGTCGCCCACTCATCCATTGACAACAGAACAGCATATTTGAATTTTCTTATGTTACTCGTTTTTGCTTAGTAGCAAGAGCAATGCTGCCCCGCGAGTGGTCATGTGCTGAATGCATAGACAGCACGGATACGTTTGGAAGCACAGATATATTTGGAAGCACGGTAACATTTGGAAGCACGGTAACATTTGGAAGCACGGTAACATTTGGAAATAGAGCTGCTCCTCTTGAATTATGAGAGTTACTTGACAAAGCTAAGCGTAATAGAAACTGCAGAATATGCTCATCAGATTGGCTATAGGCTAACGTTTTATTATGTGTGAAATTTGTTTAGGTGTAGTCTTGATTGGCCGGCCATGAAGGCTGACCGGCATCGTTTGTTTCCCGCTCATCAAGTTGGATAGAGTCAAGGATGTGTTTTGCATTATTCTAAAAGGTCTACTGCAACACGTAGCATGTTTTTTTCCTTTCCTTTACGATAAATTCGATAAGAGTTATAGTAAAATAAAACAGTCCCATAACAGCTTATTTTTACAAAGTAAAAGTGTAAAAGAGACTGGCATCAACCCCCCAAGGCGCTCGGTCAAATGATTTGCTGCTGATTAATAGGCATAACAACCTCATCATTAGACTATTGTCTTTCTAAATGAAATCAACCTCTTCACCCTCCTTCTCATTCAGTTAGGCCTCATTTAAATTCCATTGTGGAGGTGCACAATTATCGCACATTCATTCATTTGTAATTCAGTGAGGAGAAAGACGCATTAGCGCCTGGCTGGGTACATTGTCTTGGCTGTTAAGTTAGGAATAGGTGTGGAAAGAAAACAGGTAAAAAGGCTCTCAATACTGTTATTTCAAAATTCTGACAAATGAGCAGTGCGAAATACAAACATTTAGGAAAAGTCAGGGAAGGGGCAGGACATAGCTGTTTTTGGGGGGGGCAGATTTTTGGGCCGTTGGAATATGACGGTTCTAGCGTTAAGATGCTTTTGGCCCTGCGGCGTTTCCTGTCGTCGCTCGCTTTGTGACTGGCAGGCGCCTGTCCTATTAATAGATCACTAGAAGATGCATCCGTTCATTCTCGCAGGAGAAGGCTATATAGACTTTTCTGACTAGCAAATTGAAACTTTTAAATGAAAAGACCAGCTAATTTATGAAGTGGAAAGTAGCCGCGCTTATGGAAAACAGCCTCTCACCTGGCTGTGTCAGCACCGTTCGTCATCAGGGTGCTGATCAGCAGCTCGTGGCCGTGCTTAGCAGCAACGTGAAGAGGAGTATTGCCATATTTATCTACACAGTCTATATCCCCACCTGCACACAGGAGAAGAGAGAGAGAGAGAGAGAGAGAGAGAGAGAGAGAGAGAGAGAGAGAGAGAGAGAGAGAGAGAGAGAGAGAGAGAGAGAGAGAGAGAGAGAGAGAGAGAGAGAGAGAGAGAGAGAGAGAGAGAGAGAGAGAGAGAGAGAGAGAGAGAGGTTAGGGGCAGAGGCTGTTGGAGTTGTGGTGGTTGCTATGGGCTGGAGGATGAGTGTTGGGTGTATTCGGCTGTTGGTGTTGTGGTGGTTGCTATGGGCTGGAGGATGAGTGTTGGGTGTGTTCGGCTGTTGGTGTTGTGGTGGTTGCTATGGGCTGGAGGATGAGTGTTGGGTGTGTTCGGCTGTTGGTGTTGTGGTGGTTGCTATGGGCTGGAGGATGAGTGTTGGGTGTGTTCGGCTGTTGGTGTTGTGGTGGTTGCTATGGGCTGGAGGATGAGTGTTGGGTGTGTTCGGTTGTTGGTGTTGTGGTGGTTGCTATGGGCTGGAGGATGAGTGTTGGGTGTGTTCGGCTGTTGGTGTTGTGGTGGTTGCTATGGGCTGGAGGATGAGTGTTGGGTGTGTTCGGCTGGTGCGCTTCAACTGAAGTTTGTCCCTGAAATACTGCAGGCACTTTTCACAAACACACTATCCTTGTATTTGAAGTGTAGTGTGTGATAATATTGTGTTTTATGATGTGTGCGTGGTTACCGTTTTGGATAAGGATCTGGGAGCGGGTGAAGCGCCCATGAATAGCGGCCATGTGCAAAGGGCTCTTCCCTTCTTTACTCTGTGAGAGAAAGTGAGAAACAAAAACATTTCTTGTTATGAAAATAATCGAGTTACCTCAAACATACACAAAACAACTTGGGACGTTATTCAAAATATCCTTGTTTATAAATGCCACTTCTGCCATCTGTTGACTAAGACTCCCAAATGGCAACCTATTCCTTATATAGTGCACTACTTTTGACCAGGGCCCATATTGCACTATATATGGAATAGGGTGCCATTTGGGGTGCAACCAATCCCTTATTCCCTCATTTCCCGGGCGTCCTCCGACTGACCTGCATGTTGACGTCAGCACCATTGTTGACTAGCAGCTCGAGGCAGAGCGCCCCATTGGTTGAGACAGCGGCCAGGTGCAGCGGCGTGCCGCCGTGGTGGTTGGGCTGGTTGACGTTGGCGCCGCGGTTCACCAGCTCGTTGGCCACCGCCTCCTGGCCCGTGTAGCACGCCATGTGGAGCGCTGTGTTCCCAAAGGCGTTAGGCTCATCAATCTGACGTGGAGACAAAGAAAAGGCAGAAATTAGATGGTGAGATGGTGGTGGGAGTTGGGATGGTTATTGGGCCTGAAGATTTCCCTGATAGGCCCTAACCTAAATATTATACTAGGAATGCACTTTTGAAAAAAAAAAATAATTAAACACACAAGCAAAGAATTCAACAATAGGAAGCCACACGACAGATTGAGTGACCTTATGATGGTGACTGTATGGAGCCCCACCCCCTGGCCCCTCACCTCTGACCCCAGCCGCAGCAGGTACTTGACCACCTCAATCTGGCCGCTGGCAGCTGCGGCGTGGAGCGGGGTATAACCGCGCTTGTCCCTGCACATGGCGTCCGCGCTCCGCGACACAAGAAGCTTCATGATCTGCAGATGCCCTGAGGGAAGAGGAGACAACCATACATTCATGGAACATACAGACACTACAGACCCACAGACCGGTTAACGAAAGCCTTGGCAATTTTCTGTTTGTGCGTGAGGATATGCAATTTGGCACAGGTTTGCTTTTCTTTGTAGACAAGGATCCCCTGTAGGGTTGTCACGCTAGCAGTATCACGATACTCGGACGTATCGTGGCAAGGAAAACATGGAGGACTTAATTTCTTGAGGAAAACCAACCAAAGTTAGAACCAAACAGCATTAAATTTGTCACCTAGTCACATTTGTTTATTTTACAAGCTATAGCACCCACAATTTTACATAAAGTCGGTTTTTATAGGACAATAGAGTTTAGTCCAATTTGTGTTTTCTTTTTTGCCATGGAAAATCTGGTATCGGGATACTGGTATCGTGACAACCCTAATCCCTTGATGGGAAGTTTGCAAGTTGATTGGCAGATCAGTGAATCTGCTCAGTGCCTTTGCTCAGGCCAAGCCTCTTGAACAAGGAGAGGAAAGTGTGTCAATTTCAGGAAGTGTCCATTCTAAGGTCCCACCCACCAAGGTATGCGGCCCAGTGGATTGGCTGCCTCTCCTTCTTATCGCTGGCACTCAGGTTGGCCCCTTTGTTGAGGAGCAAATTCACCATCTGGATACAGACAGGAGATAGTGAGTTAAAACAAGCACAGTAAGACACCTTTCTGAGTAGAGGAAGAGCAATTCAACACCTAGGCTACATCTGAAATGGCACCTATTCCCTGTATAGTGGATACTATGCGGGTCCTGGTCAAAAATAGTGAACTAAATAGGGGA
Organism: Salmo trutta; assembly: GCF_901001165.1. Lineage (NCBI taxonomy): Eukaryota > Metazoa > Chordata > Actinopteri > Salmoniformes > Salmonidae > Salmo > Salmo trutta. The sequence goes on along the minus strand of NC_042970.1, from coordinate 37,731,101 downwards.
CTGGGTGCCATTTCAGTATTACTCAAAACCCTCCACCCTATGACCGTAAACCCTCGCTGTGACCCCTGACCTCCACGTGGCCGCTGTGTGCAGCATGGTGCAGAGCCGTCCTGCCGGAGCGGTCCGCCACATTCAGGCTGCTCAGCTTGGGGATGAGAGCCTCAGCGCAGCGTGTGGCCCGGTTGGCCGCAGCCACGTGCAACGGCGTCTGCCAGAATTTATCCCGGGCATTGACCTCCGCATCCTGTCTCAGCAGCAGCCCCACGGCCTTCTGGGAAAGACGGTAGGAGAATAAATAAAAAGTACGAGGAGTGCGACTTCATCACCGACATTCATATAGCTACTCATTCGAGGAAGGAGAGAAGATGAATTTATCTGCCATATTGATTACCTAAGAAAATGAGCCCTGAGAAGTGCTATTTAGACTGATGAGGAATTCCAGGTAAATGACTGTAGCAGGTTTTACATATTGTATTTGACATGGCCTTCACATGGCACTGTCCTGCAAAGATAGTCTTACTTCGTTCTGTGAGGCAGCTGCCCGATGCAGGGGAGTCCGCCAGCCTTGGTCCTTAGCGTTAATACTAGCACCTGAGAGAGAGAGGAGCGAGAGAGAGAGAGAGAGAGATAGAGGACAAACTCAGTCAACTATTCTGTAGCTCAACTGATTTAAAAAGAAAATATGCAGATGGAACAAATTTTCAATACTAATTCAGCCAATCACAATGGGCCTCAGATCTCAGATGGTCAGTAACATTTGCACACTTCTCTGATTTCATTATCAGTATTTACCTTTAGGATGAGGCTTCTTATCCTCATTGACAAGAGGGAAGGGTTTCACTGCTACTTGTATATACCAACAGATATGATTAACTGTCCTTTATTCAACAATAGGATAGGGATAATTGAGTGAACAATGCGAATCCCTCTGAAAACGGTCTGTCTCATGCTGGAGAACGTTACCTGAATTAATGAGAAGGTCCATAATGTGAACATCGCCCAAACACGCAGCAGCATGTAAGGGGGTACGGCGTTCTTGGTCCTGAGGAGAGACAGCAGACAGAGAAACAACAGTTATCAAGAGCCCAGATTTAAGCCCACTGTTGGTTCTGATATCATCCTAAAGCAGTGTATTAAAAACAAACAGTGAGTTGAACGATAAACCCCAAAGCCAAAGAATATAAGACATGCTACATCTAACATGACAGGTTTGAACTTCATACTATGTAAAATAACTTTCAATTGCAGGATATTGAAAATACATAAATAGAATTGCCATCATCCTGCAAAAAAAATTCAAGTAAAAAGAATATTCAATATGAATGCACAGTGGAACTTTTGTCTCACAAAATAATCAGTCGGGGGTTACGTCTGCTGCATCTAATCATTTTGCAAGGAGGTAGACCTGATTTTTTTATTCCGCAAACTGAAAGAAGTTCCCTGGCGACTCAAACTGAATTCTTCCACTGCTCTCGATGTTTGCTACAGACTTCAGTCTGAGATTGCCATCGTTGAAGAAGTTTGTGTTGACGTCAAAATGAGTGCCGTTGTACATAAAGTCATCAGCGATTGGATCATCTCTAACTAAACTAACTTTCAAAACGCAGCATACCCACGTGTGTTTCAAAACGCGGCATACCCACGTGTGTTTCAAAACGCGGCATACCCACGTGTGTTTCAAAACGCGGCATACCCACGTGTGTTTCAAAACGCGGCATACCCACGTGTGTTTCAAAACGCGGCATACCCACGTGTGTTTCAAAACGCGGCATACCCACGTGTGTTTCAAAACGCGGCATACCCACGTGTGTTTCAAAACGCGGCATACCCACGTGTGTTTCAAAACGCGGCATACCCACGTGTGTTTCAAAACGCGGCATACCCACGTGTGTTTCAAAACGCAGCATACCCACGTGTTTCAAAACGCAGCATACCCACGTGTGTTTCAAAACGCAGCATACCCACGTGTGTTTCAAAACGCAGCATACCCACGTGTGTTTCAAAACGCAGCATACACACGTGTGTTTTGACTCTGGACTAACCAATCGGTTTTTGTGACCAATCAGAATGGTTCGAAAGTGATCGCATTCTAGAAATCATTGGGAGGTACTCAGATCCAGACTCGTTGCAGAGAAGAAACGAACGTTATAGCGTGTGGCAGCGCAAGGAGTCTGAGTAGCCAGGCAACGAAAGAAGGGCTTGAAATCCACCTCTGTGTAAAATTGCTCAGGCATCTCTAGCCTGTTAGCTGACCCTGTCCTCCATACTGGAATGTGTGCAGTCAGTGTAAACCCACAAGTGAATGACTCATGGCTCAGCCCTCACTCATTGCAGCCCTAGTAAGGAAATCACAGTCTTATTCTCCATACGCATCATTCAATCACTGACTGACTGACTGACTGACTGGAGGCCGTGTGAGGATTTTAGGCCTCCGGGAAGAGAGGCTGTTTAAGGACAAGGATCCCTGTGGGTTTTGGTCGTACACGGCAAATATGTTATCTGTCTTGCATTGCAAGAATTCAGTTTTGTTGCCTTAATGCATCCAAACATATGTTAACTATGTGAAAGTGAAGTACAGGAAGCTCAATTGCATATTAATTAGAACCGTTTTTTTTTTTTTTTTTTTGCTGTGCTTGAACAGAATCTTCTTTTGACTTTAAGTAGTGATTGAATACAGCCCCAGGTCTAGTGGCCACAACTGGGTATTTACAGTGGTATAATATTTGACCTCCGCCAAATATTGACTCCATGACAAATGCAAAGTATATTAACATATAATACAAACTGATTTAAGTTTTTGTTGTGACATTTGACAAATTGCAGCTACTGAATTTACACGCTGGCACCAAGCCATATTTGAAGGAGTGCTGATTGAAAGCATGCACTCAATTTAACACCCCTTCCTCTCACTGTAGAAGTTTCTAGCCTCTCCCTGTTTTAGCTCCTGGGAAGGCTGCCTGTTTGTGTGTGCTTGTGTGTGTGTAAAGTGGACCTAGAGCATTGTGTCAGGGTTCTTTAAAAAGCCCACATCAGTAGAAATCCACTTTTTCAAGCTGAAAGACGATGGTATTATACAGTGACACATTGTTGTTGTTTTGGCTCTATACTCCAGCACTTCAGATTTGAAATAATACAATTACTATGATGAATGAGAAAGTTACAGATGCACAAATATCATACCCCCAAGACATGCTAACCTCTCACCCTTACAATAACAGGGGATGTTAGCATAATTTGGGGGGGGGGGGTATGATATTCATGCCTCTGTAAATCATCATTATTCATGTTTCATTCAGGACTATCCTTAATCATGGAAGCATCCACATTAATGTAGAAGTGTTTAGAAACATATTCAATTGATATTTACAATAAAAGTGACTCCAAAATGACACAATACATTATTTACCATTCATTTCTATTAGGCACAAAAACATTTTAAACAACCAAAACAAACACCTAATGCATCCAAGAAATGTGTAGATTCACAAGCTTGATGTAGTAATTGCGTGCTATGAATTTAGGACCAAAACACTTAACTTTCTACTAATTTAATAGACATGAGTGAATTTGTCGCAATACTTTTGGTCCCCTAAAATGGGGGGACTATGTACAGAAAGTGCTGTAATTTCTAAACGGTTCACCCGATATGGATGAAAATAACCTCAAATTAAAGCTGGCAGTCTGCACTTTAACCTTTTATTGTTTCAAATCCAAAGTGCTGGAGTACAGAGCCAAAACAACCAAATTTGTCCCTGCCCCAATACTTCGGGGCTCAATGTATTTTGGCCTTGAAGTGACAAATCCGAAACGCCCACTTTGTGCAAATCCATGTGAATGCAGTGTCTTTTCCTATGCTATGACAAACATTATTTGCAACCTACATTTCTTTTTAGGGCTGGGTTTTATTTTAATGCTACCAACCAATGACCAGCATGGCATGTGTTTATTAAATCAGAAACAGCTGCAAAGTTCTTCCTCTTCATGACTGAGATGAGCCAAACAGCCTTGTGTCCACTTGACCGCCTGAGCCATGGAGAAAATTAAACGTATGTTTTTGCACCTCCGCTTTTTTTTTTACAGAAAATTGTCCATTTTCACTTCTTTTTTTATCTAGTCTGTATAATAAAACATTTAAAATACAAATATATAATACACATACATACACCTGACCATTTTAGAAATTGTGTGATATGATAGGATTTGTACTGCAGCCGAAACTTGCCAGCAGCCTACCTACCAAAGGCTGCACCGTGTCCATTACAATGTAGAAAAACACAAACTATCTTTCAATAGTTATCCATATTACCAGAGCTTCATCTTATTCTTTCTACCTATTTCTATGGCGGATTTGCTGACGCAATTTAAGGAAGATGCCAAAACTTGAGATAATAATAGATGGCTAAGTCAAAGATAGGCCAGTGGTTTCCATCTGTAGCGATGTTTTCCCTAAAGCAATGATTATGACGAATCCAGCTCCAGAACCTGCTATAGCACAAGCTGGCTAATCTTTTGAATATGGTGTAGTCAACAACAAAAAACAGCAACAACAGATAAAATTAGCTAGCTAGACAAGGTTATCATGCTAGCTAGCTACACCGACAGCTGTCATTGCCCTATTTGTTGATGTTTATTAACTCCACATGGAAATTCCCACACCCAATTTGTGAATATGCATAAGTAGCCTTCATTCTTTGGAGGTGGAACCTAAATGTGCATTTCCTCTTTAGGACAGGGAATTACATCGAAACAGTGGCTGCAACTTCCTCTGGGGAGGGGGGGGGGGGGGGGTCCTTTAATCTGACAGCCAACTGGTCAGATTACCAGAGCGGTAGAATGAATGAGTGAGGAACCTGAACTGACCAGCTACTTACTTGGATGGAAGATGCCCAAAATCCCTTACTGCTAAGCTTTTCCTCCCATCAATCCCTTAACCATAAGCTAATCTGCTCCTTGTCCTCAAATACATGGGACATGTGCACATACAAAATACATATTACACTCACAAGATGTCTCTTTAAGAGAACATGCATAGCTACTGTTGGAAGCTGAAACCAAGAATGTGAAGTGCAACATATTGTGGGTATAACATTACTGCTCCAAAGGATGATTGATTGACTGTGTGATATTAACTATGTCTGATTCAAAGTTGACATGAAGGTCAAAGCATGTAGAGGATTTGACGGGTAATCCCTTCCTGCTTAACTGGCTGGCCCGTTAAGCAAGATGTGGAGGAAATTGATTCGCACGGGGTCATGTTCATGTGTAGCGAGCCCTCTTACCAGTGCATTGACTTCTTCATTCTTGTGCAACAAAAACTTCACTTCTTCTGCATTTCGGCTAAATATAGCCTGGACCAGTGGAGTCTGGAAGAGAATATAAACACATTAAATATTCTGAGTTAAAATAAATACCATGTTTTTAAAAGTCAAAAACAGAAGCGTTAGAAAGGGGGGGTTGACTGGGTTGAGGTTTGATGTTTTTTTTCACACTTCCTGTCCAAATCATCCTAAAGTATATCAAAATGAGTTGTGTAACTCAAAAGTTACTTATAAATTATTATAAACTGGTTGGTTCGAGCCATGAATGCTGATTGGCTGAAAGCCGTGGTATATCAGACAATATACCACGGGTCATATAACAAGGGGTACGACAAAAAAAAATGTTCTAATTACGTTAGTAACCAGTTTATAATAGCAATAAGGCACCCAATGTCTGTATCCAGGCACTACGCATTTAATCTAAGAACAGCCCTTAGCCGTGGTATATTGGCTATATAACACACCTCCTCTGGCCGTATTGCTTAATTTGGACATGATTTGGGAAATGCTAATAAAGGTATCATTGACTTGCATTCATTGCTCTGGGAGACAAAATGCAATGTGGTTCGAGAACACAGATGTTTGCCAAGGCAGAGATGAGTGGCCGACAGAGACGCATTCATTCTGGCCTAATGACATACCGATCCTCCTGTAAATACAAAAAAAATAGTCCTATATGGTCCAATTTCTTGCAAAGTTCTTTGAAATGTTCTCTTGAATCACATAAAACGATGTCATAGTCAGACTACATGCCAGCATGATATTGGTGTGATGCTTCCCTGATAACATAGGGTGGATGATTGTCATTAACTAGCCATTTGAATTTGATTGGGAATTACGAAGACAGACACTAGTCAGACTTGCTCACTAGCTAGCTGCATGCACCCAACACAACGTACTTGGAAAACGCCTCATCACGCAGTGTGATTCAATCGTAACAGCTGATGGAAGTGAAGTTAGCTTATTGTAGTTTAACGTAGTGTCTCGTTAACTAGCTAAATACACAATGTGCAGCTAGCTAGCATTTATGTGCAACTAGCAAGAGACCTTACCAACAAATGTTAGTGACAGCCCAGTCCCTTGCTAGCTGATTGCAGCGAGCTACAGTAGCTAAATCCGTACCCTCGCTGCCAACTAGCTGCCGTTAGCTAGCTAAGCATTTAATACGTTGGCTGGTTGTTGTCTGAACAAGTTGTGCATGCCATAAGTGATAAAATCCCAAATGCTTAGACAGTTAGCTGGCTACAAATCTGAATATGACTCATCGCCAATGCTAGCTAACTAGCTACCGCATGGAATGGAAACCTAGCTAGCCGATTAAACTCAACTCCGCTAAATGTAATGGAGTTGAGCGGCAACTAGTGTGGACGGACTGGAGCTCCAACGTCACATAAAATGACGTTTCTATTAAAACCTACTGATTTCAGCACCCAACGAATAGCCCGAAATTAAACACGACATTGTTCTGTGTAATTGGGGGCTATTTGTTGGGTGCTGAAATCAGTAGTTTGATCAAAATAACTAAACTGTATGTGACGTTCGCGCTTCAGTCGCCGCTCAACTCCATCATAAATAATGTAGTTTAGTAGACTAGATTGGTTAGGCAAACTGGTCTAACGTTCGCGTGTAAAATCCTATTGCCAAATGTAACTAGTTGGCATTAGCAAGCGAACAAGTCATCGGTGACAATTTTAGCAAACAGTCCCACGTTAGAATACTTTATTGGAGCATGTAAAATGTGATCAGACTGCATCGTTTAAATGGCCATAAACTACTTTTCAGGCCAAGCACCGCAGCTAACGTGAGCTAGCTATCAAACCCGCCCTCATAAGGAAATAGTGATAAAGGAAGCAACGGTTTCAAAAAGGAATGTTTTAGCTAGCTAACGTTAATTCGCATTACCCACCTGGTCTGTTATGTTTTGTACTCCCATCTCCCAGTCAGTCAAACCGAAGCTTCTTCATTAGGATCGGGTGGAGATGTAACTGCGATATGTGTTATTGTGGCAATTATTCGGGGAAGTGTTTGTTCTGTGGCGTGTTTGCTCGCCGTTGTTATTGCTCTGATAGACACAAGTGTGCGTTTCTGAACGGCTGCAGTTGGTAAATTAGAACCTAGCTAGTGCAGCAGCGACATACAGTGGTCACTTTGAATAGTGTACCAACATCTATCCATAATTGTAATGATTCACCAGATTATTCCTTTGGTTTAGTAATATCGTAACTATGTCAGAAAAAAATATGTCTGCAATGAATGTTATACCCTTCTATATCGGTCTACTCAAAGAAAACTACCTGGACTAGTTGTGTGTTGGGTAGATTTGTCTTTTTTTGTTGTTGAGAAAATGCATTTTGTTGGACAATCTTTTGTAGTTTCTATCAACCTTGCTATCTTTCCATCTAATTTGCGACAGATTTTCATGCAGATATTCTAAAATATGCATACAAACAATACGCACATTAACCCACCAGAGATGTTTGCGTCAAATTGACTTGTCGATAAAAGGCTGATGACATAGCGCACATAAAAAACATGTTTGCGGTTTCCATCGCATTTTCAACTCTACTGTGTGTCCCCTCTGCTATTGGCATGTGCTCTCTTGCCAACGGCAAATACGAAAGTGTATGTGCGTGCTGTTTGCTAGAGCTCACATATAGCCTACATGATGAGATTAGTATGGACAAAAGAGCGAGATTATTTGTAATACGGCAGCTAAGTGTCGAAGATCATGTTACCAGAATAAAACCCTCGATATTTATTGGAAAGGCGCATCAAGAGAATCACCTTGCACTTTCAACCCTGTGAGTTCATCATAGCTCATTTATTTAATCTGTAGCCTAATAAACTGCATGCTTTCCCGACGAGTTGTAGTGGGACGGAGGACCACACAACATGTCATCGCGCGGATATGATGGTTATTATATCAACATTTGTGCATAAAAGCGTTTCCACCAACATTTCTCGCATAATTCATTTTACCTACACAAAACGATCCCACCTTGTCTAGCGCACTTTGTTTTGTCGACATTTGTCTACCGAAAAATTGTATGTTTCCATTTTTTATCCGACATGTACTTTATTAGCATAAAAGGATTGGATGGAAGCCTGATTATAGTGATAAGTACATTCATTGCCAAAATAAACTAATAAATCACGTGATTCGCAGCTATTTACCTCATTTAAGTGGGAGTGGCCTAATCTAGTCATGATGACATTCCAGAATAATCAAATGTTGCATTCATAACCAAGTGGTAAGGTTGTGAAGTCGTAAATACCAGTTGAATGCATTCAGATGCTTTGAACGCGTTAAGAAACGCTGATTGGCTAACGTCCAACAAGCAGCGTGAACCATAAACTGAAAGTACACAGATATTATGCTTTTAAACAAATTACAGTGTTCAAAACACATTCATTGATTGCTTTTCATAAATAATATGTTCGTTGCATTTAACTGCAGAAAATGCTGTTATCAATCAAATAGAATTGTATTTATTACATGAGCTGAATACAATTGGTGTAGACATTACAATTCAATACTTGCCTACGAACCTTTCCCAAAGATGCTGAGTTTAAAAAATAGTAATAAATAAAATAGTAACTAACACAAGAGGAATGACATAAATAAAATAAAATACACAAGAATAGAGCTATATACAGGGAGTACCACATCAATGTGCAGAGGTACAAGGTGACCAGGCATCCGGATCGATAATGATAAGAGTAAAATAAAGAACAGAGTTTTAGCAGCAAATGATTCATGTAAAATTGTGTATGCTTGTGTGTGTGTGTAGTGTTTGAATGTGTGAGGGATTTGTGTAGGATTGACAGCATAGTGTGTGTGAGTGAGTGTGTATATAAAGTCTAGTGAGTGTGCGTAAGGTCAGCGCAAGATAGAGTCAGTGCCGATAGTTTTGGTACCATCAATAGACTATTTAGCAGTCTTATGGCTTGGAGTAGAAGCTGTCTCGGAGCCTGTTGGTCCGAGAGCCGATGCTCCGGTACCGTTTGCAGTACAGTAGCAAAGTAAACAGTCTATGGCTTGGGTGGCTGGAGTCTTCTGCAATTTTTTGGGCATTCCTCTGACACCGTCTGATATAAAAGTCAATGTAATTTCCTTAGTAGGTGACATCAGAGGTCAGCATGTGGGAGAAGTCAGATCTCAGGAATGATAGACAAGTTTCCTACTAGTAATAGAGCTTGCCAGCTTGTAGTCCTAAAACCCGGAAATAAGTTACCTCTGGTTCGTTAAGCCATCCCTATGGGGAAAATAGGGTTTTGGAATAAACACAGAAAATAAGGTCTGAGGTTTACACAACCTCTATGAATGTGTTTTTTTTTATTATTACATCAATTCTTAAAAATTCACAAAAAATGATGTTAACTGATGAAGACTATCTCATAGAACAAAACTTTTTTTTTACCTTGTCAGGGAGTCATACTAAGACCAAGGTCTATTTTACAGATTAGCCCTGAATTACATCAATTTGAGAAAATAGAGACAAAGCAAAATATAAATACAAAATGCAAGCAGAAAGAAAAACATGGTCATAAAAAACAAACACATTAATCAGTAATAAGGTCCTCAATCAGCTTCCTGTATTGCCCCAGAGGCACCAGAACATCACATTTAAGAACATTTTGAAGGTTGTCCCACAAATAAGGTGCAAGAAAACTAAAAGCTGATTTACCTACCTCAGTAGAGACCAAATTCATTTATAGATTTAGCCATCCCCAAGACCGGTGTGGTAACTTGTGTCTAAAGTTTAGTAATGATGTAAAAGTGCTTTATATATGAAAACATAGCAATGTATCAACCTAAGTGACATCAAAGACGGCCAAAACACTTTCTAGTAGAGAATGCAGTGATGAGTCCTAAAATTGTCACCTGTAATAAAGCACATAAACATGTAAAATCTCCTAAACCTGTGTTTACTACTGACCTTATACTGACCTTATTTTCGGAGATTATCCAAAAACTACAAAAACGCCATTAACTTTCCTCATAGGCTTTCTCCAACGAACAATTGCTGGTTCTTACAAAAAGACGCCATTGCTATTTATCTCTATTACCAACTGGAGGAGTTCAAGAAGATTTTTCCTAGTCATGTAGTCCCACATTCACACTTGGTTATGAATGCAGCATAACGTTACGTGACTATCAGCAAAGAGGAAAAGCCGAAGCGAGAGGATCAACTCCGCGCTCAAAATATGTCAGCGCGAGAATACATTGAAAAGCAGACCAAGTGGGGATTTTTGGTATGGAGGTCTATGAGTCTCGAACTTGGTTAACAAAAAATGTAATTGTGAATTTACTACGTGAAGCTTATTTGATCGAACATAAGTTTCGTAATGTTTAGGTTTTTACGAAGTACCGATATAAAAGTGGACGCGCATGGCATTCCGGCAATGTTATATGAGAGTTGTGTTTCTTGTTCACGCGCGTATGTTTCCACCTGCTTGCGGACATATATTTCCATTGTTAGAGCGGTCAATCGACTATCTTGTCAATATAATAGATACTACTTGCCACCAGTTGAGCTGGCCGGATAAAGTAATAAAAAAGGAGGAAGAAGATGGCAGACGAAACGTTATGTCGTTAGCAGTTATGGCAGTTCATTCGATTGAGGCTAGAAAGCGATAAATTACATTTCTGAAATGTTAGTTAGGTAGCTAACGTTAACTGGTGGCTACCTGGCTAGCTACCGTTAGCTAGCTAACATTGTCCTGTTACAAACTACTTGTTTAACTAGCTAGACATTTTTACGTTCTTGAACTAACGTTACTAATTATACGTACATGTGTATAGCATTAGCTAGACATTTGACATTATTGAACTAACGTTACTAATTACACGTAAATGTGTATAGCATCAGCCAGTTAGCTTTCTAGTAGCGACCATCCTATAGCTCCCATAGCTTGGCTGTGTAGCGTGAGCTAGCTAGGTTAGGTAATTTGCTAGGTTAGATTGTTGTTGCCAGTCATCACTCTCTTGTAAAATAACAAATGGCTGGGTTGGCGCCTGTGACCACCCATCGATTGCCTATAGGCATACGGACATTCAGTGAGTTGCGGGATGTCTCTACATTTGGCAAAAACCGGTTGAATACAGTGTTGGGGCCAAGAATACGGATTCAACAACCAATCAGGTAAGCGAGTGGGGTAGGGGTGATGATGGTGCGGTTACAAAGTACACACCAAGAAACTTCAATTAATAGCGCGGGCTTTAGTTGCTTAAATCACTGAACAACAGGCGCTTATTGGACAGGCTTTTATTGGACAGGCTTATATTTCCTTAATGCGTACAGCTTTTTTTAATTTGCATAGTTAAATGTTTAATTCCAGCATTCACTTCCAGCAATTTAATACATGTATTCATTTCCTGCACAGTGTTATCATGTACACACGGTGCCACGTTTGTCTATTTAATTTTTTATTTTTTTTAAAGCTCTTAACAATAATTATTATCATTTGACTGTGCATTTTGGGCAGTTCTTACTTTCGCCACTAGAAGACGATCGTACGTTTTCTAGGGGTCTGTAGTCACGAAGTAGTTGTTTGTTTTTGTGCTTGCCAGTTAGCTAGCAGTTCTCAGCTGTTAGCAGCCTATTTTAATTTATTTTTATTTTATTTAACTAGGCAAGTCAGTTAAGAACAAATTCTTACTTACAATGAAGGCCTAGGAACAGTGGGTTAACTGCCTTGTTCAAGGGCAGAATGACAGATTTTGACCTTGCCTGCTCGGGGATTCGATCCACCAACCTTTCGGTTACTGACCTTCTGCCCCAAAATGGCTAGAAGTTTCTTACTGGCGATAATAAGATGCTTGCCATCATTATTTCGAGTCATTACTGAACTATTCAATGTAAAAAAAAATCAAACATTAAACAATTCATGGCTACCTCGTTAACAATTCATTTAGACCTGGCATTTATTTAAAACCATTGTTTATTTGCAGAAATGTGTTATGTTGCCCGGCTATTAAAAGGGACATGAGGCTATTTGAGACAAGCGTTTAATTAACGTTTTACGGTAATTTGGGTTTCTTTTGGGTTTCAACTGGTAACATTGTATAACAAGGGTCTTATTGATGGGGTTTATTAGAATGCAATGAACCAGTGTTTTAAAATGGTGTTTTGCAAGTCCGTGACTGATCATTCTTGGACCAACAGATATGTGACATCTTGTGGCATCCTTATGACCAGGACCCCCAGGATTCTTATCCATTTGGACAGTAGGACAACTATCATTCCCCCTAGCAGAACCTTCCTTAGTCTGGCCAACAAGAGGAAACAGTATTCAGAACGAAGAATCATTGGGTAATGCAGAGATTGCATCTGCGCTTCTTCTTCAGTGGACATGGCTAAATGCTGATTAATTTAAAGGTCCATTGCAGCCATTTTTGTGACGTCACCAGGCAGGCCAAAACTCCATCCCACCAAAACGGATTGAAATTTCAGGTTGTCTTTTCAAACAGCTCTTAGACTAAAATGGTATTATTATAATGTTCAGTTTTATTCCAACCTCAGTGTGGAAATATAAAACACAGGAAATCACGTTTTTGACTGCACTGGGCCTTTAATCAAAACATCCCCTTGTGTTCTAGTTCTATGACATGTACTGTATCCCATAACAATATTGAGAAAACACATGGCAAGGGCCGCATACTTAGCGTTTTCTATCTGTGAACTTTGATAAGAGCCTACTACTGTTATTGAACAACAGATTCATGTAAATGACAAATATTCTAACATCAAATCAAGCACATTGCATCATTATTCAGTGTGAAGACAAGATGTCTCGTCATATCAGCAAAGTATGGTCTCATGCAAATATGCTAAGAATACTATTTCCCCCTTTTTTTTCTCTGTAGTTACTCGATGCAGGAGATGTATGATGTGGTGGCCAACGTGGACGATTATAAGCACTTTGTTCCGTGGTGTAAGAAATCTCAGTTCATCATGCAGAGAGCCAGCCATGCTAAAGCCAAACTAGAAGTGGGTTTCCCCCCTATAGTCGAGAGATACACCTCCATGATCACCAATGTGCGCCCTCATCTAGTCAAGGTTCGTAAACTCAATCAACTCCATGATCTTACAAGTCTATTGTTTTGCAATGCTTTAAAGTTATTCTTTAACATTTATTCACCAATAATAACATGCACTGCATCTCATTTTACTGGCACTTCTCATTTCCGTAGGCTGTATGCACAGATGGTAAACTGTTCAACCACTTGGAGACAATATGGCGTTTCAGCCCTGGAATACCTGGTTATCCCAGAACCTGTACTGTTGATTTCTCTGTAAGTGTTTCCTTGTCGCACCATGCAATACTATTGCTATGCAGCTAAGGCTGTTGCGGTGACCGTATTACCGCCACACCGGCGGTCCTGAGCCATGAAGGCAGTCAAATTCCACATGACCGTTTAGTCACGGTAATTAGGCTTCTTCAAGCTCTGATCCTTCTGCTGGTCATTAGTAGCCTACCAAAGTTGCTTACTGCCTGGTACTCAGCTCTCTATTGTCCCTCTAATCACTCTGACATCCATGCAAATGTATTCAAAAATCTAATCAAACACTTCATGAGTGCCCATGAGCTCATGTTGCTTAATATTTCTGTAGGCTATGCAATTGTGGGAGAAAATGGAGTGATGGCCGCTAATAAAAAGAGGAGGATTCCATCAGCGTTCTATAGGCTAGGCCTACTATATTTATTTCTAAACTTCCCTAATATTAAGCACATTGCTTTTATTTACAACAGGAGTGTAGCCTACCTGACTGGCATGCAAATAAACCTTGGGGGAAAGCATCCTCCATTCGCTATTAAAGTGCATAGATGACATGTATTTTTTCCTGTTGCCCCTGTTTCGATACAGGTGCATGATAATGGTCCATTCTAAATCAAAACAAAAATGTCACACATTATTTAGTATATGTAAAGACAAGATTGAATCAAGAATAGTCTGATGGATGACAATATTAGCCTATCATTTGTGAATGATGCTCAGCATAAGAAATTATGCCTTTTTTGCGACTTTTTCGAATCCTAGTCCCACACCTCATGTAGCCTAGCCCATAGGCCTATATGTTTTAGAAAGGGAAAGGGGGATACCTAGCCAGTTGTACAACTGAATGCATTCAACTGAATTGTCTTCCGCATTTGACCTAACTCCTTTGAATCAGAGAGGTGCGGGGAGCTGCCATAATCAACAACCACTTGTTCGGTGCCCGGGGCAGAACGACAGATTTTTACCTTGTCAGCTTGGGGGTTCGATCCAGCAACCTTTCGGTTACTGGCCCAACGCTCTAACAACTGAAGTGGCCAAATAACTTCTTAAAATTAAGCACATTAATCTGTTTTACAAGGGTTGTGGAGCCTAACTGGCATATAAAAGCAGCGCGTGAGTTTCAAGTTTAGGGAAGATAATTTTCACCATAAAAATGCACCTTTTTATAATAAAAGCATCACATGCATTATTGTATTTGCGGTCACTTTTGATAATGGCGTTTTCCTGCAAATGGAACATTCACGCTTATTCTACTACCATGTGTGCATTGCTGTGCTTTATAATTTGAAAAAAATAACCTAATAGTTTACCATTTTAAGCTAAATGCTCTGATCTGTTGCGTCAACCATAAAAAATGGTTTTTGATGCTAGTGGCTGTATTAATTTGGGATCTATCGCATCCCACAACTGTCCCAGACTATGTTTGGAATATTTATTTCTCACACAGAATAGAATAGGTCGACTTTTGTACTATGTGGATAGTAGATTGACATGCTTTTGCTGTTCATTAGGCCTACTCGTCTTGTTGGCTGACGAAAAGTAAATGTGGACAGCTCTTTCAATATCTTCAATATGCACCTCGGAATTAGATAAGGATGCGCGCAGTTGCATCCCCGACGTGTCTGTCTTCACTTGTAGCCTGTGAGAAAGACCCGATCACATTAGTGAAAGGCGCTTCGGATTGCACAGCACACTTGGAGAAGGGCACAACGCAGCACTCCGGGCTGGAAAAGGCATGGATTTTTTGGGGGGTGCGTTACGGCCACAAAGGGGATGCCGCCGTGAAATTCGAGGCATTATCAAGTGCTTGTCAAATTGTGAATGAGAGGATGTTGAAGTGGATACAGCCTGCGCAAAAAACAACGCCGAGCACATGCCTTTCAAGTGACTTTTTTTCAAATCATCATTCTCATGCAGCCTTACTATGTATTAAAAATCAAAACATATAGCCCAACGTTTGTAGAACTAAAGTTACATTAATAACTCTAAATTAAGCATATAGGAGTACCTATTTCTTTGTTAACCGCTCAACACAGAATAGCCACATGTGCGGCTGTTGTTTTGAGAAAATATTTATGTTCAATTGTACTCTTCATACTATAAAATAAAGCCACAGAATTATAAGCAAATCTTGTCTGCTAAATGAACTAGTGTAGCCCACAGCCAGATCAGGCCCTAACATAAGTACAACTCAGAGTATGCTATTCTGTTCTTCTGAAATAGACTACATTTTCTTCATATCATGCTTCTTTAGACCTGTCTATAATAAATAATGGATTTATTGTTAAGGTGTAGGCTATATTACATGGATTTATTAGACTTTTAAAATGTAGATGTTTCAAATGTCTACATCAGTGGCTTGTAGGCTGTGTGGAAGCCAGGAGATGCTGAATGTGTTAATTAACATTCAATAACTGTGAGGCCGACAGTTATTTGCTTGACAATCACCGGCTGACTAAATTTCGTGACCGCCACAGCCCTATATGCAGCAAACTATTTAATACTTTGAATATTATAGTAGTATGAACTTCTGATTAAACAGACATAATTGCAGGTTTAATGATCTATTGGGGAAACATGATTATGAACAGAACCTCAACAATTTTCCACCTTTGCTTATTGTCTTCCAGATATCTTTTGAGTTTCGCTCTTTGCTACACTCGCAGTTAGCGACAGTCTTCTTTGATGAAGTCGTGAAGCAAATGGTTGTTGCCTTCGAGCGCCGAGCTTGCACCAAGTTCGGCCCAGAGACTAAAATACCCAGAGAACTCATGTTCCATGAGGTGAACCAAACGTGAGCCTCCATGTGCTTGTACATATCTGGGAGATTACACATGTCTTCCCCACTTTCAACCCATTGCGTTTTGTGGATGACCATTAGATGACTGTTGTTGGACACGGTTGAAGTGGGGAATGGATCTCCAGCTTGACTGCTTGAACAACACAGCCACCACTTGCATGTGAAAAGAGCATAATTTCAGACTGGACCGTCCTCCATATGTACTGGATTCTTAGGCCATTCTCCTATTTATTGCCATTTTGCTGCAGAGCCTGATATTTACTGAAGCAAAGTCCATATTTTGATGGGTGTAATGAATTGTCAGGCTTTCAAGGTTATTTTTACAAATCCAGTAAATACTTCAGCTAGTTAACTGGGGACTCATAAGAGAACTGAACATAATATATTTTGGGTGGTCAGAATTACCATGTCACACCCATTTGATTTTCATAAAATGTTTTAACAGGTTTGAATCCTGTCCACACATTAAATCTATGTAAAAATATAAACACAACAATTTTACTGTGCGTGTGTATATAAGGAAATCAGTTAATTGAAATAAATTCATTATGCCCTAATCTATAGATTTCACGACTGGGATTACAGATATGCATCTGTTGGTCAGATACCTTAAAAAATTTGACCTCACAATGGGGCTCAGGATCTCGTCACACTATCTCTGTGCATTCAAATTGCCATCAATAAACTGCAATTGTGTTCCTTGTCCGTAGCTTATGCCTGCCCATATCATAACCCCACCGCCATCATGGGGCACTCTGTTCACAACACTGACATCAGGAAACCGCTCGCCCACACGATGCCATATACGTGGTCTACGGTTGCGAGGACGGTTGGATGTACTGCAAAATTCTCCAGAATGACGGAGGTGGCTTATGGTAGAGAAATTAACATTCAATTCTTTGGTAACAGCTCTGGTGGACATTCCTGTAGTCAGCATGCCAATTGCATGCTCCCTCAACTTTAGATCTGTGGCATTGTGTGACAACTGCAGATTTTAGTGGCATTTTGTCCCCAGCACAAGGTGCACTCGTGTAATGATCATGCTGTTTAATCAGCTTCTTGATATGCCATACCGGGCAGGTGGATGGATTATCTTGGCAAAGGAAAAATGCTCACAAACAGGGATGTAAACAAATTTGTGCACAACATTTGAGAGCTTTTTGTGCATATGGACAATTTCTGGGATCTTTTATTTCAGCTCATGAAACGCATGACTAACACTTTACATGTTTATTTTTGTTCAGTGTATTTAGGTTTTAATTAGTGTAACCACAAAGATATTTAAGGACCACAGGATGTTATTAGTTGGTGACCTAATTCTCAGACCAAGCCTATGCCCACCCATGGCTGCACCCCTTCAGTCATGTGAAATCCATAGATTAGGGCCTAATGAATTTATTTTAAGTGACTGCTTTCCTGATATGAACTCAGTAAAATCTTTGAAATTGTTGCATGTTGCGTTTATTTTTGTATAGTATTATGGCAGATAGGCAAATGTCAATGTGGTGTTTAATTGTAATATTCTGAATTCTAATCACTCACATTTAATTAAAAGATTGAAAGGGAGATTTCTATATCGCTTTCCTATAACATTCCCCTGATTTGCCTTAATGTTTATTTTGGGGTAAAGGGACATTTTAACGTCATATTAATCTCCAGCACCACCCCAACAAATGTGAAAACGGCATGTTTATGTTTTGAAAAAGTTTACAATGACAGTGTGCATCATGATTTTAACCAATTATGAGTAGGCAGTGCCTACTAATTGGAACCACTTAGAGGAAGATATCTTGTACTTCAAAACATAGAAACACTCCATTTTCATCTAGGTTGGGGTGGTGCTGGAGATGTTGAAAAAGGGTGATTCTGTTGGTGGGAATCAGGGCTGTTTAGGTCCTGCCAGCAATTACAACCCCTCAGTGCATCCCTTTTATGTATGTATTTTAGACTTTAAAACAAAAGCCAATAAACTAAAGTACAACTTTTTTGTCGTATTTGTCAATATCAGGACATTTCAGGTTGTCACAGGAGTGCTTGGCAAATTAGGAGAAAGCGTATCGATTGTCAGCCAATTTGTCATTTGAAGCCACAGTTCAAATCAGTTGCAACACAGCAATTTTGTATTTTCTAACCAAAGCACACTGATCCGTTGTTTATTTTGAACCCAGTCTCCGTACCACAGGCATATGATGTCTTGACCAGGCCAAAGGGAAGCAGAAACCTGAGTGCTGTGGAGACATGTCTGGAACAATATTAATAACTGAGATGTCCTCAGAATACTCCAGCCAACACATACGTACCATACAATGCCGGCACAGAATAACATGACTATTCTGTGGTAACCCGTTTTGACCACACCTTCTGTAAATGCATTCAGGTAAAGAATGTGCAACAACCACATCTCCATAAACAGACGGCAATAAAAATCAGAATTCGAGAGAAGAGTAATTGTTAACATTTGCCTTTTATTTAAAATTGTTATCCATTTGCTCTCCCACATCCAGCTCTGCTAGAAAATAAAGCTCAGATCTCTCCACTTCACAATGATCTCACATAAGATGTATTTATCTTTAAACCAGAATAACCCAAGGTTTGGTTAGAACAGGATCAAATACAGGAACAGGACAAATTTTAAACCCTAAAATACATATACTATTTGGGAAATACACTACAGGTGGTAGACAGTGTGAGGGGGGGCTGTTTGAAAACAAATTAAATGAATAGCCAGGAGGGTACTGTCGGTGTTGTACCCAATTGGAGTGTATTGGATATGGTCTGCATTGAAACAGACTATTACAAACACAAGCCCTCCCCCCACCCACTAGACCTGAGAGCAACCTTAACAATCCAGTTGAACACCGTTTTTTTGTTTCGTTTTTAAAAATTTAACCTTTAACTAAGCAAGTCAGTTGAACAAATTCTTATTTAATGATTAGTTGGTATGGCGTTTCAGATGTGTACTTGCGTGATGAGCAAGATGAGACATTACAGTTGGATGTAGTAAAACCAGCAGACTTTCTAAAACAAACATTTACAAAACATTCTAATAGCACATCGACTGAGACACCAATATTAACGGGTCACGCGTACTATTTAGTCAATGCTAGCCAGCTCTCGAATTACATTCATTTTTCTGACTAGAAGGAAATGTTCCACTGCTGTTTATAAAGTTGCCCTCAGGTCTTGAAGAAAAACTCTACAAAAAAGATGACCCCCCAAGTCTGATATAACACAATATCATTTTTTTTTTTTTTAAATCAACCCTTTCAGCTCGGGAAGATTTAAAATAAAATGGAAAACTGCTGTCTTCTTACCCTGATCACTTTTCAAAACAACCTCCCTTCCCAATAGAACAGAGCTATTTGTGAAGCACTGTACAAAGCAACCTGCATAGTATTCCGTTTACCAGAATGGGTTTGGCGAACACTGGCAAAAAATGGTGTAATAAGTGAACTTGGCCTTGATTTATAGTGGTGTGACATCAATCATTGATGAAAGGGGCAGCAGTATCCTATTACGAACCTACAGACCCTGGTCATTTGTAGACTGTACATATCCTTCTGTGGTTATATTACAGAAGGACCGTGCCTGCCATGGAGTGTTGTCTTTTGTTTCGTTATTTTGGAAAATTGTCTGACAATGCAAGTGCCCCAGATTCTACAACTGAAAAATTGACATGATATTTCGAGTTCTTTACAAAACCAGGTCAGCTTAAATATATAAGACTCAACTAGCATGGCTCAGTCTCACAAAATAAAAAAATATTACCATAAGCCAGCCGTACACTGCATTATTTTGGCCCGATTTACCTGTCCCAGACAAGTTTGAGATCGGAGACAAAATTCCCAAGTCGTTGCCTAGTCGGGGCGCACGGCCGTTACTGATGCTCGTATAATGTGGGCGGGCCGGAGATGCAATCTGAGGGCTACCGATCCTGTCTGAGTCATCCTGATATTTTCAAACGTTTGATTTTATCAGCACAAAATCTGCCATGCTCTTGTAGTGTGAGATGTGCAACGACACCTTTTGAGAACTGTGATCAGCAACAGCCAATGAGAGCTCACCAGTGAAGCCAGTGAGATGACGTTGTATCTCATCAGAATGTGTAGACTGACTCTCGAACAGGAGCAATGACTACTAGCCTACGTTTGTACTTCCCTTTAACCAAAGCTAGTGTCAAATCAGTACAGCTCTGAAGTTCACAATGTTATTTAATTCAAAATGTATTGGTTAAATATTATAGCTCTGAAGTTCAATGTTTAATTCAAAATGTATTGGTTAAATATTTTAACTCTATGGCAAGCGTGAATGTCTAACAAAATGTTTTGAGACTCTTTGGCCCACAGCTTGTTCTAGCTGCACAATCAAATCACATCACATTGTTTTCGCGAGACAGCGTGGTATCGAGAATCCTTACGACCATATGAAGAATCTTGTAGTGTGTGACACATCATTTAGTGTCATGAGTACCACTACGTTGGCAAGACAGAAAACTACAGGAAAGACAGTGGTTTTAATGCGAGAGGCTCAGCGATATTTGAAAGTCGTGTGGTGTACACAAGACATTAGTGTCACTGACATGAACCAACTAAATCCAGCAAAGCCCCTTCTTTTCATAAGTGTACTGCATCTTATACATTCCCCTACCCTCTTCCTCTCCCTTTTGTTCTTCTTTGCCTTCCTCCCCTCTTCCTTTGATACTTCATCTTTACCCGGAATTGTTGGCCCCCACCAGGGTCACGAGTCCGTTTGTGCTCATGGACTTGGGGCGCTCCAGGGGGAAGCCCAGGGCTCGGCTCCAAATCAGCTGGGCCAGCACGCCCAGGGCTCGGGACACGCCGAACAGCACCGTGTAGTAGCTAATCTCTGTCATGCTGTAGAACTGTTAGGACAAAAGAGAGAGAGATGAGATGGAGAGTTAATTTCACAGCACAGGGGAAGGCTTAATTATAGTACACCCAATTGTATGTGATATCTATAAGGGCTTTGCAGGAAGGTAAGGGACAGCTAAAGTAAAGTAGGAGAGAGGCTAGATGCTTTATATATATATATATATATATATATATATATTTCTTTTATATGGCTTTTGACAGTTCACTAGGCTGGAACAAACTAAGAAAATAAGCTGAAATTTGACATTGTATGTTTTTCTTCACCCCTTCAAGAGAAGTGTAACCATCACCCTGTGTCCCTCCCAATCAGTTGGAAGTGTACTCCAATAGGTTTGTCCTATCCTCCTGCACACCTGCAGAAGCACTCCACTGTGGGCGTCCACATTGGGCCAGGGGTTCTTGGCCTTGCCCTGCTCCAGCAGCACGTTGGGCACGATCTTGTAGAGTTGGTGCACCAGCTTGAACATGGGGTCATCGGGCAAGTGCTTGAAGGCAAACTCCTGCTGGCAGGTGTACCTGGGGTCTGTCTTCCTCAGGACAGCGTGGCCGTAGCCTGGAACCACCTGCGAACACAAACAGAAGGCCAAAAAGGTATGTTGAATCTCTTTCTAAGGTTACATATCATTCCCCTTATTCCTCAAATGTAAATGTGTCTTTTCTTTTGTGCACCTGTTCACTTCACTTTTACGTAGAGATGGAAAAGTGTCCCTTGGGTTTCCTGTCGTTGACTCATCCCCCTCATTGACCCAACTTGGCCTGCCCTCCAGACCAGACCAGTCCACTCACCCTTCCAGACTTGAGGGTGTTCCAGATGTAGTCTCTCATGGCCTCGTCAGACACCTCTCCTCTCATCTCCTTCTGCAGGGCCGTCAGCCATACCAGCACCTCCTACAAGGGGAGCAGGTCAGAGGTCAGGCAGGGGCTCACTCCAACCTAGTCAAATCACTGCTCTCATTCGCCATTATCACGACTGCTGTTATAGTTTCATATTGCTCCCATCTCGCCATTACGTTAACAATCACAATAACAGAAAATGTGCTATTTCTAAGCAATTATGATTAGCATTGCTTTAAATCACAGTATTATGAGCAGTAGTTGGATGTTGGATGTTAACTTGGACGTAGTTGGATGTTGGATGTTAACTTGGTTGGATGTTAACTTGGACATTAGCACCCGTACACACCTGGTTAGCCAATCCGTGAAGGGGTCCAGCCAGACCGTTCATAGCTGCGCTGAAGGAGAGGTAGGGGTCAGACAGGGCACTGCCCACCAAGTGGCTGGTGTGGGCACTCATGTTACCACCCTCATGGTCACTGTAGCAAAGGAGAAAGGGACGTGTGTGAATGAATGAGTGATGCAACCACATAACTGCACTGATGCAATGACGGAGCAGGAGCTGAATATGCACACCCAAACGTTGACAAGGTACAGACTAATGGACGATAAACTACATCATTATGAATGAAGTAGCATTCTCTATAAAACTGACCTGTGAATGGTGAGGTACAGGCGCATGAGCTCGGTGAACGTGGCATCGCTGTAGTCCAACATGTTGGTAAAGTTGTGGGACCAGTCCAGACTGGAGTCAATGGCACCGATGCTGCTTCCCTCGCTTTTAAAGGTTGCGGTAAATCTTGGCCGCCACGCAAGGCAGCTTCGCGATAAGATCCATGGAGTCTTCATAGACAAACTGAGAGAAGAAACAATTTTCTATTCGGACAAAATCACTCTTTCAATAGATTGTATTACAACTGGGACGCGTTCAGTTGATTAAAACTTTTACTACATTTCATCCTCCTGAGCAACATGATTTCCCACAATGGCATGTGCCATTCTTCAATGTTTCCTGAGCTCACCTCCCAGTACTTGGCTTTGTTGACTCCCTCGGAGTAGGCCCGGGCGAAGCTGCTCTCGCTGTTCAGAGCTGTGATGGCGGCGCTGAACTGAGACATGGGGTGGAGGTTGGTGGGGAAGTTATCCAGCATGGTGACCATGTGGGAGGGAAGAGCTGCACGCTTGGCCCACTCCTTGGACAGCCAGTTCACCTTGGGACAAATACAATACACAGAATCAGCAATAGGGTAATTGGTCAAACTATTCACACCAAACGTAATGTTTTAAGGCCTTACAATCACAAAGGGGGCCACTGAATATAGTTTTCTATGCAAATTATCATCTGATGTCATTAAACCAAAATAGAAGCAAACCTGCTCCCACAGATAAACAGGATCAAAAGCTATCATCTGGTCCCCGATTTGACTTGGTGGGAGATCTGTCCACGTGCCCTTGGGCGGGCGCTTGACCCTGGTTGCTCCTGTGGGTCGCTCTGGATGGGAGTCTGCTAGGGCTGTGATTGGGGACACTGCCCTGTGTAGGGTACCGTCTTTCGGATGGGACGTTAAACGGGTGTCCTGACTCTCTGAGGTCATTAAAGATCCCATTGCACTTATTGTAAGAGTAGCGGTGTTAACCCCGGTGTCCTGGCTAAATTCCCAATCTGGCCCTCATACCATTACGGCCACCTAATCATCCCCAGCTTACAATTGGCTCATTCATCCCCCTCCTATCCCCTGAAACTATTCCCCAGGTCATTGCTGCAAATGAGAATGTGTTCTCAGTCAACTTACCTGGTAAAATAACGGTAAAATAAAAAAATGAAATATGACTGAATGTAATGTAAATGTTGAGCGGCTTTACTGCAGGTAGATTGTATGTTTTAATATTCAATCATTTCAAAAAGTTATCGTCTGTTGTAAAGCTTTATGTTGTGGTTTATGGGTCAACCCTTTTCATTGAATATGTACATCATGTTATCTGTGTTCTGTACCATTTATTGTTGTATCATAAATGAAGAAGCTAACTAGACCTAATGCGAAGCTGCTGTGCCATACTCTCGCTCCATAATGCGTTACCAAGCTAACACTCACCTGTTCCTCTGTGGGCACCTGGCCTGTCACCAGCAGCCAGAACAGACCTTCAGGCAGGGGCTCGGCACGTCCTGGAGCCTTGGGCAACAGTTGCTGGCACTCCGGAATGCTGTAGCCACAGAAACGAATTCCCTTTTATTTTATTTTTTTAAAGAGTAGTAATAATTGCCATAAATAGGTATCTACATAATTCTACCATAAGTCTTTATGAAATACCTTTGATCCCACTCCCTATATTGATATTACATAGCCCATAGGCGCCATGTCACATGAGTGTTATGATTTAAGCCAATCTCCATAAGTGATGCTGAACTGGCTGAGAAATTACACCCTTCTTATTTTCAGCTAATATAAGCTGATGAATATGGTGGGACTTGAAAAACAAAGCTCCCCAAAGAAAACCATTTAGAATCTCAATTCACTATTTAAGTTGGTAGTTGTCTAGCTTCAAGCATCAGAAACAGGAGGGTTTTGATTTAGTTCCATTTCATTCAGTACTATCCAAACCATTTGCATACTTCCATCTCTCTCAGGTGAGTACTGAGCAAGCATGGAAATCAATCTGTTTCAAAGCTATTCTCTTCAGCACAGCCTCAGACATGGGACTTCTCTTAAGAAAATATAGCGAAGGGCATGCTTCTCTTTTTTTCATTATCTAGACTGTTTAAACAATCTATTATCTAGGCAAAATGAAGCCATCGAAGATACCAACAAGCAATAGAAAAGAGGCAAAAACGCCCAATCTATCCCCCTTTGCATTCAGTCCTCTTGCCCTGCACAGACCAACTCACCTCATCTGCATCCTGCACTGAGGTTTCATACACCAGGCCCTTCATACCTCTCATCCCACCGTAGATCTGTAAAGACAAGGGCACACACACACAATTCTGCTTAGGCATTCTTAATATCCACAGCTACCATATTTCACACTACAACTGGCACTGAAAAGGGTACTAGAACATTTACAAATGACAGGTGAGCTGAACGTACCATATCCACAGAGATCGAGCTGATGTTGGTCTTGCCATACTGCGTTTTGAAGATCTTAATCCTACTCTGTTCTTTAGGGACAAGATTCGAGAGCACATCTCTCAGGTTCTACAAAAAAAATAAAAAATAACATTTAGAAAGACGATATAAATAAAATAAAAAAACAGCTCTCTTTAATTAGGGCCACCCAGTTTGCAGGACTGATAATGGCTAGTTAATTTTTATTTGGCTTGCCTAGCTAGCTAGCTAAATGATGTGAATGATGCAGCAACACCAGATCAACAGCCTCAGATTTCTGGCCCCCTGCCCCAGTTCCTAGAGAGAAGTGGACTGCAGTGGGAGGGGATGCAGAGGCTCGCTTCGTAGGGGGCTTTTTCTGGACCAATGCTGTGGTGTGGTGCTCTTACTGGTGCTTTTAGTCACCGAAGCATCATCCAGGTGGGTGCAACATTTCAGTACTATCGAAGAGGACGAGGTGCCCGACGAAGAGCTCCGTAGCCTGTGTCAGATGTCTCTACCTCCCTGCCTGGCTGTACCATTTACGCTCCCTCCTCAAGATACTACCTTTCTGAACTGCCTGTCATCACTTATCATCTAAGACCATTGCCCAAGAACCGCCAGATCCCTACATTTGTTAAAGTGTTTTGTTTTTAAAGCAACTGAAAAGTGGTATATAAAATAGATATTATTATTAGTTCAAAATGACCCCATCACAGCATTGCAAGGTAAAAAGCATACGTGTAGCCTAAATCAAATTGAAAATGAAGGAGGTCCAGCCAGAGTTCTTACTGTTGATGTAGTGGCGTTTCTGGAAGACAAGATGAGACATGCTACATTCTGAAAGGCACAAGGACTGTGTCAGGAGAGAGGCAATCAGTCAAACAAGGTTGAGTGTCTGACACATTACATGGACAGAAAGTCAGCATAGAAAGGCTTCATGTTTCAACTATTCAGAGGGGCTTTAGTCCTCACTTTAAAACATCAGCAAGCCACAATGCGCTGCAAAGTATCCCTTACGATGACCTAGCCTACCTCATCACTGCAAGAGAGACTGAAGCTTGAGCTCCACGATAAAGGATAATAAACAGACAATTGTGAATGATAGACATTTGTGCAGTAGCAAATACATTTACAGGTATTCTAACATGACTGATTGAACAATGTTTTAATTGACTCCTTGCTCACAGCAGAGAAGATCATCCATGTTCTAAGTGTTTTTTAAGAAGGGCATAAGGACAGCCTACTGTAGAGTAAAACCTTAAAAATGAATATTTTTTTAACTCAAGTCAGAATCCACAGATCTGACCTTGACAGATAAAAATACACTGAACAAAAACATAACACACAACATGTAAAGTTGTGGTCTCATGTTTCATAACCTGAAATAAAAGATCCCTGAAATTTTCATATGCAAAGAATATTTATTTCTCACAAATTGTGTGCACAATTTGCTTATATCCCTGTTAGTGAGCATTTCTCCTATGCCATGAACCACCTGACAGGTGTGGCATATCAAGAAGCTGATTAAACAGTATGATCATTACACAGGTGCACCTTGTGCAATGAGCTTCTGTGTCCCACAATACAATGCCACAGATGTCTCAAGTTGAGGGAGTGTGCAATTGGTATGCTGGCTGCAGGAATGTCCACCAGAGCTGTTGCCAGATATTTGAATGTTAATTTCTCTACCATAAGCCGCCACCAATGTTTTAGAGAATTTGGTAGTACGTCCATCTGGGAACTTTGTCTTTGCCTGAAACATGCAGTAGCCTACAGCAACTAAAGTTTGCTAGCCGGTCTCTGATCGACTCCGAGTCTGGCTCCTGAGTCCATGGGACAATATCAAGGTAGTGAAGGCCCACTTGAGGACGATACACTATTAACTAGATGTTATTTGACAAACTGGGACAAATCTCATTACAAACTCAAATGGAGAAAGGGGGATGGCTATCTAACGTTAGCTAGTGAGGTACGAAGCTCCAGCCTTTGAGCTAGGGCTAGCAAAGTCGGTAACTAGCTAGCTACAGATGGCAGAATAATAGCTAGGTACTAGTACAGACAACCAATATATTTAATAGTAACGTTAGCATAGCTGGTTATAGTTTAGCTGGCTAGCTTTGTTAACTAGTGGCTACTCGTTTACAATGTAAATAACATGACATGTTACAATTACCAATAGTTAGCCATTGGGTAAACGACCGTTTAATTGGCTAAACCAGCTAGCTAATAACAATCCTATGTTGGATTTGGCTGAATGCTAAACTTGTTCTAGCTAGGTAAGGCTACAGAGAAAATGTTAGATTTGGATAACTTCCTTATGTTTGTATACTTGTGCTTCAACTCAAGGACAAATCTACCGGATAAAAATTCGTAGCTGCCTAACGTTAACTAAATACAACAGACATCGGGTTAGCTAAGGCCTTCATTATTTAGGTAACGAGCTACCTAAATGCTAGCTTCACATTTGGTTCTGATTGGAAAGTGGCTAGCCAACCTTTTAGCATACCATCTATGACATGGGGACAATGCAGCGCCCCCAAATAGATAGCATCTCCTTTAGCTAACGGCTTTACCTTTGTTGAATGCAAGAGCTTCGGGGAACACCTGCAGGCTGACAGTAGGGACATGGTGGAGGTGAGGGGTTTGTCTTGGTATATAAATATTATCCTACTGTACTGCTACCTCATTGACAGTGCCCCTACTGAGTTTGATAGGTGAAGGTTGAGAGATGAACAGGCCTACAAAGAGGATTGGCAGGGATTTGGGTGACGAACAAAACCATAGTTTCTAAACTCAGAGGCGCATCATCGCATGACTTCCGAGCCAATTTCTTTAGTGTAACATGTTACTATTCCAACTCCGTGAAAGTGACAAACTGATACGTTTACATTTTCGGCAAAAACAATTTTATACGGAAGGAGTGCCTTTGATTTGACAAGCACATGCGCAGTTCGGCGCGAGACTACCGGACCCGATGACGTATTTCTACTCATAAATTTAGCTAGCCAATGTCGCCATGTCATCGCCTACAAGCGTGATCGGGGATTTTTATTGGAGAAGCAGGTTTAGCCAATATTCATACTGTACTGTTTCTGGCCATAATCTGCCCGTGTTGGTAGGCGTGTCTGAATCAAGCGTCAAAGATTTTTAAATTAGGTTGCCAAAATAGAGTGGTCTTTACAGACATGATTGTTATTTTGTTAGTGTAACATGCAAATAAACACAATGGCTTAACTGCGTGAGCATTATCTGATAGCACAGTAGTCTGCTCTTCATACAAACGTGTGTAATGCAACACTAAAACACATCACCTTTGCACAGCTCGGGATGGAACCGGAGGGGATGGCTGCCGTTTTATGGGCTATTAACCAACCGTTCTATTTTCTTTGTTTATTCGCAATGTTTGTAATTTATTTTGTACATAATGTTGCTGCTACCATCTCTCATGACCGAAAAGAGCTTCTGGACATCAGATCAACGATTACTCACCTTGAACTGGGCAAATAACTTTTCTTTAATGATTCCGACGAGGGATTTACTCCAGACACACGAGCAGGCCCTCATCCCCATCAATTGCAGGAGAAAGAGACGCAGGTTTCTCGGAAGGAGATTGGGGTGCCTTCAGGGGCGAAAATCTGATATCAACTTTGGAGGGGACAATTACATGAAATTTTCTCAAGAGCACATAGCCTACATTGTAATATGGTAAATGTATATTGAGGAACCAAAGAAATAAGGTGTTTACCGGTACCCAAAAACTACACAACCAATCACAACAGCAATACCATTGCCTTTAACAAATCTTAGTTCAGTCACCAGTTTAAGTTGAGTGGGGGTATCCATGGCATTTTCCAATTATGTTCCTATTTTACAAGTCAAAAAAATTGAGAACCTTTCATAATGTTGCCAAACAAAGACTCAACAAACTTACCTGAGACTCCCTGTCTCTGCCAGTCTGTCCCTGCATATCTGTCCCCAACTCTGCTGTCTGTGTGCCATCTGTTGCCTGCTCTGACTAATGACATCATTGTGAAACATTTCCATTAGAATTTCATTTCTTTCTTATGAACATTTTATCAACTAGTCTTTGAGATATTAGGCTACTAGGGTTCTTACTTTGCGTTTTGGTGTACTGAAAAATACTCTGATGTCCGTCTTTTATTTTTCTGCCATTTTTCTACCTGGCTGGCTGGCTACACACACACAGTGTGTAGGTTATTTACAGTAGGAGATGGGCTTCTAGCATCTTATCTTTTATCATTCTATTTGGGCTTCGATCTAAAAGGTAGCTAGCAAATGTGAAACGGATTAAAATGACAAGAGTTGACAGCTGTATGAGTTCACCATTTACACAACATATGCTGCAACCTTTTGTAATTTTAATAGTTTGTTTCATATTGGCTGGCTTCCAACAATAGCTGAATTTGCAAAGCTAGCGAGCACCAATTCCGTTTCAGTGGTGTTTGCTATAATCTTTGCTACCCGGGTTAAATAAAGGTGAAATAAAATAAATAAATAAAAGTTCCCTTGCGACAATTCAGCTTTTGCAACGAGACCATTAAATATATTTAAGACAATGGTAGAAGAGAGTGTAGTTCTGTTCAGTTTGGACCTCAGTTTATTGCAAACCTTATCACAGGGACTTTGAAGCACTAACTTACATCATCTGCATGCTGATCTTGGAATAAATTGACGATAGCAAAGATTCCATCTTTGACGAGGCCACATAAATGGAATAATTACTAGCTAGCTTAATAGTTAATATTTGCCCGCTAGCTCTGCATATTCAGCTAGTGTGTGTGCGCGATTGACTGGATTAACCTCACGTCAGTTACGTTCATTGAGTGCCTTTCAGACAGTGGATACCACCCCTCTATTACCTTGCCAACTAAGGAACTGGCAGTGGATCAAACCATTGTGAGGCAAAGGGTGGGGGGGTCACAATCTTTTGAAACTTAAAAAGGCGCTATTAAGTGTCTATAATCAGCACAATTGCTTTCATTGCGTATTATTAATATTATTTAAATTACATAGTTATGTTTCAGTGATATATTGGGGGGGACAAATCATATTTTTCCCAGGATGGGGGGGTTGTGTCCCCCCCAGGATTTCCGCCCCTGGGTGCCTTGTGAGGATCTGGCGACGAGTGGCTAATCTGAATTTGCCATCGGTACTACAGGAAAAGGAGGACCGATAATAAAATGGACAAACTAAAAGCACGTATATCCTACCAACTGGAAATTAAAAACTGTAATATCTTATGTTTCACAGAGTCATGGCTGAACGATGACATGAATAACATACAGCTGGCGGGTTATACACTGTATCGGCAGGACAGAACAGCAGCCTCTATTAAGATACGGTCTATGTATATTTGTAAACAACAGCTGGTGCACGATATCTAAGGAAGGTTTGAGGTTTTGCTCGCCTGAGGTAGAGCATCTCATGATAAGTTGTAGACCACACTATCTACCTAGTTTATCTGAATTTTTCGTAGCTGTACATACCACCACAGACTGATGCTGGCACTAAGACTGCACTCAATGAGCTGCATACGGCCATAAGCAAACAGGAAAACGCTCATCCAGAGGCAGCGCTCCTAGTGGCCGGGGACTTTAATGCAGGGAAACATCCATTTTACCTCATTTCTACAAGCATGTTAAATGTGCAACCAGAGGGGGAAAAAAAACTCTACCACCTTTACTCCACACAGACACGTACAAAGCTCTCCCTCCATTTGGCAAATCTGACCATAATTCTATCCTCACGATTCCTGCTTACAAGCAAAAATTAAAGCAGGAAGCACCAGTGACTCAGTGAATAAAAAAGTGGTCAGATGAAGCAGATGCTAAGCTACAAGAATGTTTTGCTAGCACAGACTGGAATATGTTTCTGGGATTCTTCTGATGGCATTGAGGAGTACACCACATCAGTCACTGGCTTCATCAATAAGTGCATCAATGACATCGTCCACACAGTGACTGTATCTACATACCCCAACCAGAAGCCATGGGTTACAGGCAACATCCGCACTGAGCTAAACGGTAGAGCTGCCACTTTCAAGGAGCGGGACTCTAACCCGGGAGCTTATAAGAAATCCCGCTATGCCCTCCGACGAACCATCAAACAGGTAAAGTTTCAATACAGGACTAAGATTGAATCGTACTACACTGGCTTAGATGCTCGTCGGTAGTGGCAGGGCTTGCAAACTATTAGACTACAAAGTGAAGTACAGCCGAGAACTGTCCAGTGACACAAGCCTACCAGATAAGCTAAATTCCTTCTACGCTCGCTTCGAGGCAAGTAACACTGAAACATGCATCAGCTGTTCCAGACGACTGTGTGATCACGCTCTACGCAGCCGATGTAAGACCTTTAAACAGGTCAACATTCACAAGGCCGCAGGGCCAGACAGATTACCAGGACGTGTACTCCGAGCATGCGCTGACCAACTGGCAAGTGTCTTCACTGACATTTTCAACCTCTCCCTGTCTAGTCTAATACCAACATGTTTCAAGCAGACCACCGTAGTCCCTGTGCCCAAGAACACTAAGGTAACCTGCCTAAATGACTACCGACCCGTAGCGCTCACGTCTGTAGCCATGAAGTCCTTTGAAAGGCTGGTCATGGCTCACAACACCATTATCCCAGAAACCCTAGACCCACCCTAATTTGCATACCGCCCCAACAGATCCACAGATGATGCAATCTCTGTTGCACTCCACACTGCCCTTTCACACTTGAACAAAAGAAAACACCTATGTGAGAATGCTATTCATTGACTACACCTAAGCGTTCAACACCATAGTGCCCTCAAAGCTCATCACTAAGCTAAGGACCCTGGGGCTAAACACCTCCCTCTGCAACTGGATCCTGGACTTCCTGATGGGCTGCCCCCAGGTGGAAAGGGTAAGTAACACATCCGCCACGCTGATCCTCAACACAGGGGCCCCTCGTGTGTGCTCACTTCCCTCCTGTATGACTGCACGGCCAGGCACGACTCCAACACCATTAAGTTTGCCAATGGCAACAGTGGTAGGCCTGATCACCGACAAGACAGCCTATAGGAAGGTCAGAGACCAGACCGTGTGGTGCAAGGACAATAACCTCTCCCTCAACGTGATCAAGACAAAAGGAGATGATTGTGGACTACAGGAAAAGGAGGACCAAGCACGCCCCCATTCTCATCGACAGGGCTGTAGTGGAGCAGGTTGAGAGCTTCAAGTTCCTTGGCGTCCACATCACCAACAAACTAACATGGTCTAAGCACATCAAGACAGTTGTGAAGAGGCCACGACAAAACCTATTCCCCCTCAGGAGACTGAAAAGATTTGGCATGGGTCCTCAGATCCTCAAAAGGTTCTAGAGCTGCACCATCGAGAGCTGCACCATAGCAAGCGGTACCGGAGCGCCAAGTCTAGGTCCAAGAGGTTTCTAAACAGCTTCCACCCCCAAGCCTTAAGACTCCTGAATGTCTAATCAAATGGCTACCCAGACTATTTGCATTGCCCCCCCCCACCTCTTTTACGCTGCTGCTACTGTTATTATCTATGCATAGTCACTTTAATAACACTACTTACATATTACCTCAACTAAGCGGTGCCCCCGCACATTGACTCTCTACCAGTACCCCATGTATATAGCCTCGCTATTGTTATTTTACTGCTGCTCTTTAATTTAGTTACTTTTATTTTACTTTTTTTGTAGGTATTTCACTAAGGTCTTGTATTCGGCACCCCTCTTGTATT
Source organism: Salmo trutta (assembly GCF_901001165.1). NCBI lineage: Eukaryota > Metazoa > Chordata > Actinopteri > Salmoniformes > Salmonidae > Salmo > Salmo trutta. The sequence goes on along the minus strand of NC_042970.1, from coordinate 37,698,142 downwards.
CTGCACGTGAGAATTAACATTTGATTTGAAAACAATGACTCCAGATTGTTGTAGAAATATATTTCCATCAAAGTATGAAAAACAGATGACAGTGACAAGATGATTATACAAAATAGAAAACGAAAAGGAATTGGAGTTGCTTAAGAAAGTGTAATCGAACCTTTCCATTCACAGAATACAATGAATCAAAGCAACAAGCATAACAAGATCAGCAACTGTTGGACAATTACAGTATCTAACTATTGTTCGAGAATTTTATTCACCATTCTGCTTCAAGAGTAAGCGTGAGTTAAAACTCGTGAAATCATCCAGCGTGATTTGTTGTTACTACAGCTGTGTGTAAGACAAACAGCACTTCATTGCAGTAATACACATTACAAGATTGTTCTATTGGTCGTACAATCCTCACCTCCCCTCATCCCTAAGCACCTGGTGCTGGAGCTACTCCGGATAGTCCCCGTCCCCATTGTAACGCAGTGGAAGTTAGATGTGCGTATAGCTGAGCTGCGTCCAGTGCACGACGGAATTATAGCTCATCATGAGGGATTTGCAGAGCATGGTCGCAAAGGTCTGCAGAGAAAAAAAACAATGAGTTACTTTGGTATTGATTTTTACACTTTTCACATTGTATTACAACTCGTTACAGCAAACACAATTTGGTAAAAGCTGCATCCCCAGTAGTAGGTTGTGTAGTCCCTAGGCTCAATGCGCCCCCCCTCAGTTTTACACGACCTGGTGAGCCATATGGAGTGGTGTCCCAATTCAACTTTAAGCAAGGCGTGGTACCTTTTCAGTCCTCTAGTTGGCCCCCCAAACAAAGCAAATAGAGTTGCTAACTTCCTACCAAGTGGTACTCAGAGAAAACCGTTGAGATTCCATGGTCATTGTCCGGGAAACAAAATGTTTTGGGTTTTTTTCTGCTGGAAGTATGTTTGGAGAGCTGCTTAGTAGCTGTGGAGAGTCCTTGAAAAAGCAAATTGAATGGTTGTTGTGAGTACCTAAGAATTCCTTACGTTTTATATGGATTCTGTGAATGATAAATTCTATGTGTGTATAATCGATTACTAGAGATTTGATAAAGTAATACTGGGAATATAATTAGATACAATTTAAACTACCCATATGTAGACATACGTAGGTTTTGGGTTGGTATCTTTAATGGATAATTTGATAAAGATTTAGTTTAAGTATAACTCTGACTTGTGTGATAAGTTTGTCTCTCCTCATTTGATAGTAAAGAAATTAACCACCACACTATAGAGCCACTAGCAGAAGCTTTTAGATCGCCATCCACCCACCATCTAAGGTGTTCGTACAGGTGGGCGTGACCATCTAGTCTCGCTGTATGCTGATGACATTTTGCTTTACCTCAAACCAGAAATCTTGTACCTTTTTCAAACCTTCCTCTTTCCTATTCCCAAAGTTTTTTTCAAACAACTTAATAGGAAGGTTTCGTTATTTCTGTGGAAAGGGTCTCAAACCCTTTCATTAAAAACACTTTAAAATATGGTTTGAAGTCTGTAAACAACCACCTTTCTGTAATAACCCCATCTTACCCAATGCCCTGAGAGATGGTATTACATTTCTTGGTTCAACAAAGGAATGAAAACATTTGGTAATCTATATAGAGAAGGTGAACTACTATCCTTTCAACAACTGGCATCTAATTTTCGGTTACCTCAAACTCATTTCTTCAAGTACCAACAAGTTAGGCACTATATTGCCACTCAGCAGGGAGGTAGGATTCAGCCCATGAGTAAACCTATAACTGAAACTGTGGCTGGAGAGGAAAGGGGTAAAAGGTTTAATTTCTTACATGTACTCTAGTCTTTAAGCTCTGTTGGAGAACAATGAAGCTCTGAAGACTTGAATGAAGTGGCATGATGACCTTGGTCTCATTGTTGAGGATGAGAAATGGGGAAATCCCTTTTTAGATGCTCAGCGTCTTTCATTTAACACAAGGCACAAGTTGATGCAATTCAATCTTTTACATAGGGTCTACTTTACACCAGAGAGACTGTATAAGACCAATTCTAAATATTCACAATTTTTCCCAAGGTGTAAAACGGGGGTGTGCACCCTTATGCATTTGTTTTTGTCCTAGTGGTTAGAGCGTTGTACTAGTAACCAAAAGGTTGCAAGTTCAAATCCCCGAGCTGACAAGGTACAAATCTGTCGTTCTGCCCCTGAACAAGGCAGTCCAAGGCCGTCAGTCCTAGGCCATCATTGAAAATAAGAAATTGTTCTTAACTGACTTGCCTAGTTAAATAAAGGTAAAATAAAACATTCAGATCTTATCACAGGTCACTAATATGACTCTACCACAAGATCCTTCCCTTATTGTTCTTAGAGATGACCCCATTCTACCAGTTAATATTGGTAGCAAAACCAGATTCATTAAATTGGCAGTCATTGCAGCCAATAAGTGCACAGCTTTTATATGGAAGAGTGACACTTCGCCAAACAAACAGATGTGGCTAAACGAACTAACTTCCTATAGTCCATCTGAAAAAAAATTATGTACAATTTACATAATAAACCCTTTGAATTTACTGATGCCTGGAGTGACTTTCAGCAGTTTCTAGAGTCGTCACCTTAGCTGCCTCATTTTCTTCATTAATGTATTTGTTTTTGCGGAGTAATTTATTTTCTAGCATTGAATGTGAAGGTCATTCTGTTTCTTTTTTGTTGTTAATCATTGAAGCTACTACCGGTAGAGGGGAGGAAGGAGGGTGTTCATGTGTTGAAGGGAAGGGTTTTGCACGATGTGACCCCCTGTAGCATGGTGTTTTGTGTAGGTGGAAGGAATAACTGTGCATTATCTGTGTCATATTTTGCTGATTGTTAAAAAAAATGCCAATAAATATTGTAAAAAAAGGTGAATGCTTATTTGCTAAGTGAGGCTTATTTGATCAAATATGTTTACTAATGTTTAAGTTGTTACCAAAGTACAACAGCCATATACCACACCTCCTCAGGCCTTTTTGCTTAAGAATATTATCATTTTTACACAGTTTTGATTTAGTTTTAGTAATTTCAATGTCAATTGAGCTCCACATTGAACCGCAGCCAGAGGATGGGTACATTACAGCCACATTGTTTTGCTGCTCGTATGGTATGTACATATTTATTGCATGAGAAATAGGGAACGCCATTACTGCCTCCAGTACAGGCATTTTCAAAAACAAGGCTCTTCACCAATGAATTGCGTTGTAGACTATCCGCTGGCAAATTCTGATCTAAGTGATGTAGAAATGTTCCAATCCCTAGGGCTATTCAGCTCTCCCTACCACTAGTTGCTCCGTTCAAATGTGCCACTCCCCCACTGAGGGGGAGGGCTGGGGGGGTATTGCGATTGAGCCATAATCTCGTGGTCAATATCATGTACTGGATCAAGTAATAAAGTGGCATACCTGTTCTCTTGCTGCAGAGTTTGTCTTTGACGTTGTCTGTTTCATGTGCAAAGAATTCAATGACCTCATCTTCATGTTGTTCAACGATGGTCTCACACTGGGGGTAAGGTGGAGGAGATAATGGTTTAATAAGATGTAGTGGGACACATTTCCCTGAGTTGCAAGAGCTTGGAGCCATTGGCTTGCAATCCACAATACAAACATATGGAAAGTTTCCCCTTCACTGCATTGGTATGTTTAGGTGAAAGTTGCAATCAACTGCAGTCATTGTTGCTATTATCATTCACTATAGGTTCTAGAATGTCACACTGATGAGCTATAGCGTGTCATCATCTCTAGTCCCTATCCCCCAACATGTGAAAATGAAAAAGCTACCCACAGCATATTTCAGGCTGGATGTGACTCTGGAATCCAGTTTAGCCTCTGAGAGGTCCATGGATTTGCCATTCCGAGACGTGACCCTTTCGTAGGTCTTCCTGCTGGTGGTGGGGTCCACACGTTCCCCGTAATCCTTCATCCGCTCACACACCTCCTCCATCAGCTCTAGGAGGTTACCTTCCGAGCGAGCGAAGGGAACCTGGGGGGGACACAATGTTGGTGAGCTCAAAAAGAGAGAACGATTATAACCCGATAATATTAAACACTAATCAACTGTAGAATCCTACAAATACATAACATTGAATGTGTAAAATAAGGCCAATGTAGGACCCAGTAGCCATCAGGTACCCTTACCTCTCGAATAGACTGGCTACCATCTGGGTTGATTCTAAAAGACCCTGTCTGGATCATTTTCTTAGGATCCACCTGGGATATCGCCCACTCCATCTCATCCACCATGGCCCTACATGCTGACGGTGAGTAACTAAATGTTAGGTTGCTCAATGAAGGTATGTGGACCAAAAGTGGATGCACAATGTAGAAAATAAGATTGTTGGGATCAAATTATGAGAATAAATGGGATCTAGTAAATAGGTATTAAGTACAAATACTTACCTCCACATTTGAGATCCTGGCCCTGCCTGGCTCCTTGGCAGTGGCTTACAAGGAGAACAAGTAGCACACATCGAGCAAGTGATTGCAAGGGATAAGACATCTTCATCTAAGCAAAATTGGAGAGGAAGAAAAACACAGCAAATATAAATTATACTTAAAAAAAATCATGTAAACATTATGGAGACATGCAAGTCCTTCTCAATGAGTTGTCATAATTCAGTGAACAGCTATTTCTCCCCCCCCCCGCCCCCATGTTCAGGGACTATAACCAAAGACAGTACAGTATGAAGATCGTCTAAAACTGCTTCTATAAATAGAAATCCCCGATCACACTAGTAGGCGACGTTGACTAGCTAAGCTCATGCGTAGAAACAGGCGATAAACTACGCATGTGTACGGAGTCAAATCAAAGGCGATATTAAGGTGTTTGACAAATTTAAAACTTTTAATCACTTTCACGAGGTAGCAGTAATTACATGTTCAACTACTTATTAAGACTTTGGCTCGAATCTAGGTTGTCACCTTTAGATTTCGAGAAAAGGTACAACTACGGGAACTAATTACACTTATCCCATTGACTTGGCCGTTTCCGGAAGTCTCGCAATGTTGCGCCTCTGGGTTTAGAAACTCTGTGCTAGTTAAGTAATGTAATCAAAAGAAATGAATGGTAAAAATCACACTGAACATGCATACATGCTACTGCGCTGAACAATTTCTAACGTGTAACAAAGATGCAATTCAACGTTCAATGATTAGTAATGACCTGTTGTTTGTGAATTTCAGCCACCGCTAGAAAGATTTGAAGATTTTCATTCCACGCTGTTCCATCGCATTCGGTAAAAACTGGTGACGTAGGCAACGGGATGATACCGGTAGTTGTCTGAGTTTATGCCAGAGACAATTAGGACCCAAACCAAATGTCATCAGAGAGCGAAGAACCTTCGATTTCTTGATTTCATGGCAAATATCCACGGTCTTCAATGTAAAAAGTCATATGCATCACATTTAGTGAAACAGGGGTTTTATTTAGACTATTAAGTGGATTGCATTCAAATCGCTGATGTGCAATGATCTATGGCTGTCTTTCGTTTTGCCTGTTTGCATTTGGACCGTCAAACCAAAGATAATGTATATGACGAGATGGTCTTGTCTCAGCCCTATCAATGTTGCCATTGTCTCAAAGGCTGGAACTGCCAGTTGCCTAGTTGCCTATTGGCTATCTTATTGGTCTGCTTTGCCTCTTGCTCTCTGTCCAAAATCAAATCTGAGTAGACACTGCTGAAGGAGCACTTTGGTGAGTGCTCACTGCTATGTCATCAACAGTATGATGTTGAACTGCTTAGCGTTCAACAACATTGTGCCCTCCAAGCTCATCACTAAGCTCAGGACCCTGGGACTGAACACCTCTCTCTGCAACTGGGAGTGTGGCGAGGGTAGGCAACCTCTTGTACTCCCTGTTCTCTCACGACTGCATTTCCGTGCATGACTCCAACACCATCATTAAGTTTGCTGATGACACAACGGTGGTAGGCCTGATCACCGACAACGATG